>NW_011500214.1:120921-206480 GCF_000495115.2 Populus euphratica
CAATGACGTTTTGGGCAGACAAGAGAAGATACAAATTGTCACCAAGTCAAGAGTTAGTCACCAAAAATGGAATCTACATACCACGAGATCGTTATCTTCAAGATGAAGCTGAAAAGAAGGTTCACGTCCTACCATATAAGTGCTGATATTTTCTTCAGTTGGCTTTACATTGAAGTCTGAATATTGATCATTTCTTGTGTTTCATCTGTCCAGGAAATGGCCGAAAAAATAGAACGCATGGAACTTGATTCAGAATCCAAGGACAAGGTATGTTTCATCAATATTTTTGCATGGTTCTTTGCTAGTTTCCATGCACGAAAATCAGTCTAATTATTTTGTTGTCTTTTGCAATCAGCAATTTTTGGAGATCCAGGAACTCCACAATTCTCAGCTACGTTTGACAGCAGATTTAAGTGAAAAACTTGATAAAACTGAGGTAAGCTACATTAGGTGGTCAACACGTAGACCTTCTTCATTCCACCTTTCTGCTTCCACCAGCAAGATCTGAGTTTATTATTCTCTTCCTTGAAAATTCAGAAAAAGCTCGAGGAAACTGAAAATTCATTAGTAGATCTGGAAGGAAAACACAGACAAGCAAACATAACTATAAAGGAGAAAGAATTTTTTATATCTAATCTCCTCAAATCTGGTGAGACATCTTGTACTTGAGTTTTCTTTTTTATTGTTTGAGTGCAATTAGTGAATCTGTATTGGTGGAGAGAGAAGTGGTGTAAAAGAAATTTTGGACATCCTTGATGAAAGATATGATTCCATTCTTTGTTCTGATTTCATTACTCGACAGTTCTGTGATAATGAGCTTCAAAATATCTTGTATATCTGTTAACCAGTATGATTTATGTGACTGGTATTTGATAAATAAACTTTTCTTTTGTTCAAAGCTTCCATGTTACTGTGCTTGACATGATTTATTTAGTGTTCAACGTTTGAAATTTATCTATGTGTCTTCTTCTTATGTGTTGGCTTGTTCTCTGACCGTGAACTTTGTTATTCTTTCAGAGAAAGGACTAGTTGAGCGTATCAATCTTTTGGTTATGCCAAGAGTCTAAACTTAATTCTACCATTTCGAAGTCCAAATCTTAGCATCAAAAGAAAATTCTCAATATGTCCTGAAGCCCAAACACTGTTTAGTGTTCAACATATTTCTTGAGTTCTAGAAGTTTAAATACACCAATTCTTTTTGGGTTGGAAAGCTAAGATAATTTCTCAGAACTTTTATGAAGGGTATTTATTCCAAATTTAATATTATCAATGATGTTTTATTCAAACAAGAAGATAAGGGTTATCAAAAAGTCAAGAGGTGGCCACCCATGTAATAATTAGTTATCAAATCAATACTTCTAAATTTTAGCCTCTAAAAGGAGGCATTTTCCATATATTTAGATATTTTGATTTTCATATCAAGATCATTTCCTTACTTGTTTTCTTTCTTTGAAGTTTAATATTCTAGTTTTATTTTATATCATAGTTTTATTAATATTTTGTTTATGCCTTTCATTTCCTTTACTATACTTATATAATTATGTTCTTATCTAGTTTATTTATATTTCTCATCTTTATAATGTTTAGCTAATTTTAATATGTCAAGGTGAAAATGTTTCACTAATGGTGTTAGGAGATATATAATATAAACTCAATATGGACTTCAATACTTATATCTAAGAAAGTTTGCTATTAACATGTCTTATCATTTTTATCTTAATAATTCTTAACACCTTACTTGTTAAATGGTTAATCTAAATTTATATTGTATAATACTTAGTACAATAAATGTTTAATCCTTCATAGTCAACCGTATGGTAAAAGCTACACCTATGCTATGAAAGGAACTTGATTTGTTGTTAACATAAGTTAGCATCATGAATTCCTGATAATATTTAAAAGTATTGGTGTTACTTAAATAAGATAATTAATATGATTATGTTAATAATTTAGAACCTTCTTTGTGTGTGGTTTTCAATTGAGTAATAAAAAGATTTTATATTATACTTATTTTAAATACAATTAGTGGATTTTCTAACATTAACAACTATTTTTTATCATTGTTTAATCTTCACATTAATCTTACATCTCAACATCCTCTTTAACTCATCATCATCATCATTATTTATAATTGGAACCTCTTTATAATTCAACCCTAGTCTTGCCAAGTTATTTACTACTTTGACACTCTTGCACTTGGGATAAGAAATTAATCTTTTGATCATGTCACCTACTTTTAATCTTCACTTACCTTTTAAGTGCTGATAATCTCCACTTTTTGGCTTTCACGTAACCTTCCTTAAAGTTTTTTTGGATGCCCCCCAATCCATGGCTTTTTTTTTCACCTTTAACCCTTTTTCTCAATCATTGGACTTTTATTCTTAACATTTCTTTTACCATTGATTTTGCATTTATCTTCATCTTTTCAATCAAAAATCGCTCATTTGCCTCTAGTGTATGGTATGATTCATGTTAAGATTTCTTTTTTAGTTTTAAGAAATATTTTATCAGGCTCAAATGGGATTGCAATGGATATATATTTCAAGATTTGTGAAAAAAGTAAACAAAAATGATATTTTTTCATTTCAAGAAAGATCAGTTTGAATCGATATGTTTTGACCTAATCCAATGTAATGATTTGGACTTATAAGAATCATGATTTGTGAGTTCATAACAACCGAGTCCACTATATATCATTATGCATAGTACTAAAACTTAGTTAAATGATGTGTGGTTCAATTTCATATGTGAGTTTAAAATTTGTATGGTCACTCCATATTGTTTATCATATCATTTTAACGAACATTAAGTCATTTCTGCAATCAAAACACTTTTAGTCTTTTAGGATTGACTAGTCAAAATTTTGCATGTTGGAGTTTAATAAAAATATTTTGTCAAAATACCATTTGAAAGAAATATCTTTTTATTTCAAGACAATAATAAGACAAGGAATAAAGCATAATTCATTGAAAGTATGTGATGCATTCACGATATATGAAAATATATTGAAGCAAAATGCAATGCTCATTCTCTAGGTAATTACATATTATCCATGCCATGTCAGCATTTTGTAAGATACTGGTCATTGCTAAAAATAGGGGTGATTATGTGGTAAGCACCACTATTCTTTACGAACTCAATTCATCCCTTGCTTACTAATTGAATGGCCCATGACCTACCATGATATTCATATCTCTTGTTTGGATTATACTACCTAGAAAACAATGGTTCTATGGAATTTGATGGAGCCGAGGCAACAAGTCTGGAGTCTAACATATACTGGTAGATAAACTCAAGTGGCAGATGTATATCAATCATTAATAAAGGCATTTCAGCATTTGATGTTATAACAAGACTTGGCTGGATCATATAACTAAGATTTCCCACTTAAGAGCCACCTTTTGATTCATCTTTTGTCATTATTCTACAATCCATGATAAGACCTCTAATTTTTCCCATGTTGATAGTTTGTTCAATTCTTTCAATAATCCTCGTGGCTTTATGAAAATGTTAAGCTAAGTTTCTCCATGTTGATAGCTTGTTCAATTCTTTCAATAATCCTCATGGCTTTATGAAAATGTTAAGCTAAGTTTCTCATCAAATGCTTATAACAAGGGGATTTAAAGGTATTGGTGAATAACATCACTATTTTTATCTCTATCAGTGAAGGTTGGACTACCTTATCTCTTTATATTTACGCATATGCTATTTGTGCATATGCCGTTACTAACTCTTAGTTTCCCTTCTTCATGGGCATCAAGCTCATTCTGTCAGGAGCAGTTTCCAGATTGAATTTATACCACTTTAAGAAGGTGCATATCAGGTCTTTCATTTCTTGATCCTGATATTGTTTAGTCTCATATACCAACTCTAAGCAAACCCTGTGAGACAATCTTGGAAAAAAAATAAATCAGCATTTTATTTGTAAACACCCAAAGAAAAAATTAGAGTAAAAAAGACCTTATCGTTTTTGCCAACTTTTGATTTGACAACAACATAGTTTTTGCTATTGATTTCTAAATCGGCAACAACTTGGTCTAATTAAAAGTTTAGGGAGACAAATTAAACTATCTTAAGGAGCTGGGAGGGAGGGGTAAAACTGGCTTTAGAGAGATCAAAACAAGGATAAGAACACATTTAACCCAACCCCAAACACCCCACCACATTTAATGGGGAGTATAAATATAAGGAGGAGAGAGAAGGTGGCCCTTCCATTTCCCAAAATTGTCTATAGCAGCTGCATATCCATCTATATGTTGTTCCTCTCTTCCTTCTTCCAAACAAAAACCTAAACCAAACTAGCAAAGAGCACCTTGTGAACGCGCGCGCGCGTGTGTGTATGAGAGAGAGAGAGAGAGGATTGGACTACCTAGAGGGAAGGAAAAAGGAGCTAGAAAATGAGAGAGAAAGAAAAAGGAGGAGAACTAGCAAGTGAAGAGAAAAAATACTGTCAAACCTTCCCCAAACATACTTGGATTCGAAAGGTATGAGTTATGAAACTCCCTTCCTCTTGTTTTTAAGACCCAGAACTGAAAATGAAGAAAAGACCCTCGGAAAATTAACCAAGGATTTCTAGGCCAGCTATGGAGGAAATTGAAATCAACTAGGAGAATAAAAAAAATAAAGACAAAATGGGACCAAACCCCATAACACTTAACAAAAAAAAATAAATGATTGGAATGAACAAAATATGAAAAAGAACCAGCCCTAGTAGAAAAGTTAACCAGGATACATGTGTATGTTAATGTTAAAATTTGTAACATGTGACTTTGTTGGATTGTTGTGACCAATTGTGTGCTGGAATTGGAAATGCATTTGTGTGTTCATGTTAAACTATATAACATATGACTATGCTGGATTGTTGTGACCAATTATATACTGCAATTGCAAATGCATGTATGTGTTCATGTTAAAATCTATAAC
Source organism: Populus euphratica (assembly GCF_000495115.2). NCBI lineage: Eukaryota > Viridiplantae > Streptophyta > Magnoliopsida > Malpighiales > Salicaceae > Populus > Populus euphratica. The sequence goes on from NW_011500214.1 coordinate 125,845, forward strand.
ATGTGACTCTATTGGATTGTTGTGACCAATTGTGGGTTAGAATTGCAAATGCATGCGTGTGTTTAGGTTAAAATTTATGACATATGACTATGCTGGATTTTTGTGACGAAAAGTGTGTGTTCTGTAGTGAATTTATGATTCATTACTGCAAGTGTGTTTGTGACAATAAATCAACATTCGTTGCTGAAAGTGTGATGTCTACAACAAAATTATGATTCGCTGTCAAAGTTGCATTGTCTGCAGCGAATTAGTGTTTATTGTTGAAATTGTATTGTCTATAGTGAAATTGTGATTCATTATTGAAATTGATTGTTTCTAGTGAATCAGTGTTCGCTGTCGAAAGTGTGTGTTCTGCAGCGAATTTGTGGTTCACTTTCAAAATTGAGTTTTATACAGTGAATTGACATTCACTGCTGAAAGTGTGTTAGCTGCAGCAAATCAGCATTTCACTACTGAAGATATGTTGTTTGCAACAAATAGCATTCACTACCGAAAATGAGATGAGATGTGTTGTTTGCATATCAGGATCAACAAATCAGCATTCATTGTTAAAATATATGTTGTTTGTAACAAAAAATCTTAGTATACTGGGTTAATCCACCAAACTTATAGTTCATGTCATGAGAGTGAAATAACTTCATAACAAAATCAAATATTAAAAGTTAAAAATAAAAAATAATCAAATAAAAAAAGGAAATTTTTTTAGGCCACACCAAAACATGTGGGGAAAGTATTATTTATTGCTACAATACTTCTTCCATATGTTTTAGTATATTGTTAATGTTAGATGAGTTAACTCGGATAAAAAGAAAAGTCTTAAAAGAAAAAAATAAAAAAATAAAACATCAATAGGTTATAAACAGTCAATCAAATAATAAATCAATTTGAGCTCTTGATTTATCACATCATATGAACTCTCATATAATTTTTTAAACCCAACTAGAAAACCTTGTTTATAATTGATTTGTAACAAGGACTAGAACATTAAAAAAGAAAAAATATATAAAGATTTGTTAAATATCATCTCTCATTTTTTCTTTTTGTCATTTCAAAGCTATCATGATTTACATGTGAGCTATAGGGAGGACATTTTGACACTGAAGGTGGAGATTGGTACCTACCCGCCTTAGCCTAAGACTCCATTTGTTATTATGTTTTAAAAGTGTTTTTTTTTTAAATAATTTTTTATTTTTTTACTTCAAATTAATTTTTTTATGTTTTGAGATTGAGTTTGATGTACTGATGTCAAAAATATTTTTTTAAAATATTATTTTAATGCATTTCTGAATAAAAAACACTTTGAAAAGCAACTACTATTACATTGCGAAACACCATCTAATTCATAGGAACAAACATCTGTTTTAGGCTTTTAAGTTCTAGTGCCTAATGTCATCATGTGTCATATCCATCTCGTTGCAATGCTAACCTTATCTGAAACTCATTATCTCACTTTTCTAAGTGTTTGATACTACGGTGTAAAATATTTTTAAATTTTTTATATCAGAATATTAAAATCATAAAAATACACTATAAAAATATATATTAATTTAATGCTTTTTAAATGAAACACACCAAAAAACATAACATATTAAAAGGGAAATGCATCCAAAATATTAACATACTGATATATTAGGTTATGATAGTTGATCAAATTTTAATTGGATATATATACATCACAACCATAAAAAAACTTATAATATAAACTAAGAGTGTGTTTGTTTAAGAGGTACACCGCTTACAAACAAACTTTTTTCAAGTGTTTGTGCACCATAGGTTGCATCGCAATACCAATCACGATCTAGATTCATTATAACATATTTAGTGGGCTGCTCATGGGTGTTGGTACACTAATGTCCTAACTATTAAGACTTTGGGCCACTCCTTGAAGATCATGAAGTTTGATACAGAGCCCATTCAATGTCCATGGGTGTTGGTACACCAATGTCCTAACTATTAAGACTTTAGGCCACTCCTTCAAGATCATGAAGTTTGATACAGAGCCCATTCCCACATCTGCACAAGTCTTTCTGGATTGATTGGGCTTAAAAGAATTTTTTTCCCTTTTATTTTAAGAAACATAGAGGTCTGTATAATATTTAATTACATAAAGTCATTATTTGTAATAGTTCATTTATAAATCTCTAGAGTAGAAACTTTGCCAAAAATATACAAATATTATTGGTGTCATGTTAAGCATGCAATCCACTCATAACAAATTCACACTGCAATCATTATGCTACATTCTTAATTTTCAGTAGGATACTCTTGTCTCTCTCTAGAGTATAAACTTTGCCAATAATATACAAATATTATTGGTGTCATGCTAACCATACAATCCACTCATAACAAATTCACACTACCATCAGTATGCTACATTCTTAATTTTCAGTAGGATACTCTTGTCTCTCTCAAATCTAATTAATACAATTACTAAAACTGCTAAGAAATTATGAACTTGTTAAGACTATTATAAGTTGGAAATAGTTACAAGTTGGATTTAATTAGATCATGGTTTCAAGTACGAGTCTACCTAGCCAAGGTCCAGGGGTTGACCTAATTCAACCTAAATGTTTGAACTATTTTTTAAAAAAAATACTTAAACGATGTTGTTTAGTAAAAGAAATATGGATTTTTTCAATAGCTTAGCCCAGGAAGGCCTTTAAGGGTCTCTAAGTTGGCCTGTCAAGCTTGTCTAATTACTAAGGTTATACCTAACGAAAGGGATGGGTCTTGTATTAGGGGTTTTACCTAAGTCAACCCAAGTTTTGGTTTTTATTGAAAAAAATCTTAAAACAACTTCATTTTAGTTAAAAAAATAAAAGAAAGAAACTTGAGTTTTTTCACTAATCTACCAAGGCTAGGCCTTAGTCTAACAAGCCACTAGAGTGATCTAATGAACTAGATCTTATAACCAGGATTTAGATAACTAGAATACATGAAAATCAAGTCCTTTAGAAGGGTTAGCAACCCTACAATATCTAAGATGGTTTATAGAGGAGATGAGAGCATTGCAAGATTGTATAATATGTGGGTTTAGTTGTAGAAAATACTTATGTTTGAGTAAGAGAAAAAATATAAAGTCCTTTTTTCTTTACAAGAAAATAATTACTTATCTCACGATTCAAGTTTATTCATATAGCCTAGAAACCACATGGGTGTATTTATACAAGATTGATTAATGCTTAAAAGTGCATTTTTATCAAAGTTTTATATCATTATTTTACACTTGAAGTATCAATAATTTCTTAGTTAGAGCATGTTTTATAATAATATATCTAATAATATAAGATACCTTTAATATAAGTTAAGTATTCATCTTAAATGCAAGCCTGTCACATAAATTAAGGAATTAATTGATGAGTTTAACAACTGAAATTAAGAAGACAAAGAGAGGGCTAAGATTAGAAAAAAAGATGTTGGTTCAGTCCAAACTGAAATATTGTTAAGTCATTGGGTCATATATGGAGTTATAGAACTTGGATTTAGGTTTGCTTTATATGGCTAGAAAGCTAAGATATACGACTAAAACATTTATGATAATCCAAGACTTAATTATGCCATTTAGAAGTCCAAATCTTAGCATAAAAAAGAAAGTTCGAATCTATCCTACAACCTAGACATTGTTTAGCGTTCAACCCATCTCTCGAGTTCTAGAAGTCCAAATACACTAATTGTTTTTAGAAAATTGAGATAATTTTTTAGACCTTTCATAAAAACAATCTGTCTAAATCTTAATGTGAGCAATGATATTTTCTCCAGATAAGAAGACAAAGATTATTATCAAAGTCAAGATGTGGTCACCCACTCAATAATTAGTCATCAAATCAATAATTTTAAATTTTGGCCGATAAAAGGAGACATTTGTCATATATTTAGGCATCTTGGTTTTTAGATCAAGATCATGTTCTTGCTTTTTCTTTATATTTTTGTAATGCTTAAGTTTTGCTTTCATTGATCTCTTGTTTATGCTTTTCATTTTCTTTTCTTTACTTAGTTAACTTATATTTTATTTATGCTCTTATCTTATTTATTTATGTTTCTCTTTTTCATCATGTTTAGTTAAATTATTATGTCAACATGAAAAGGTTACATTAATGATGTAAGAATAAGTATAATATGAACTCAATATAGACTTCAATACTTATTATCGTAAACAACTTGCTATTAATTTGTCTTATCATTTTTATCTTATTAATTCTTAATACCTTACTTGTATGATTAATCTAGATTTGTGTTGTATAACACTTGGTACAACAAATGCTTGACATTTTCATAACCTAACTGTATGGTATAACCTACATCTGTACTATGAAAAGAACTTGATTTGTTGTTAACATAAGTTAGCAACATGAATTCTTGACAATATTTAAAAGTTTGGTGTTACTTAAATAAGATAATTAATATGTTCATGTTAATAATTTATAATAAGTTATTAATGACAAATTATCTAATTGGAACGTCCTTTGTGAGTGGTTTCTAATTGAGTAAAAAAAAAATTTATACTATATTTGTTTAAATAATCATTAGTGAATCATCTAACCTTGATATTTTTTTTATCATTATTTAATCCTCATATTAATCTTATATCTCAAAGTCCTTTTTAACTTCTTGTTGTTGTTGTTGTTATATAGTTAACCTTTATGTTGTTCGACCCTAGTCTTGCTGGGTTATTTATTATTTTGACATTTCTACACTTAGATGAAGATATCAATCTTTTGGTCATGTTAAAGATTAAAATGACTAACATGTTTTTCACCTATATTTTTAGATTACTTAGGAATAAAAACCTAAAGTTGTAATTGGCTATTCAATAGTCACCCTAACTATGGGTTTCATGGGTTGTGTATTATTGATAATGATAAGATAACCAATCTTTGGAGAATAGGTGACCAAAGGTCATACTCTTATTTAATGCATACAAGTTTTGTTCGTGTAATTAATGGCAAGTGACTAGGTTTGATAAAAAAGATTATAATTTTAAGGATAATAATCAATAGTGCAACGACCATGTTTAGGGTTTGATTTGTGAAAGCCAAACATAGAATGACATGAAAATGAAAATAAAATTATGTTTGGTTTGTATTTTATGATACAAAAATTAGCAATTTATTTGATTGGAGGGGAAAATAGAGATATAAAGTAAGTATGTTATCATAATAATTTTGGAGGGAATTTATGTCTTTTCAAAAAAAAAAAATAAGAACATGACCTTTGTCTCCACTATCTCATTGTCTTCTATATCTAGATGTTACACAAATGCTATCTAAAATTGATTGGAATTTCAAAAGCAAGCAAAGGATGAAACACAAACTAGTGCTTTACTTTTTACAAACTAAAGCTGAAGTATAGAATATGCTTCGGTCCAAATCTTTTATGAGTTTATAAAAAAATGTTAGGTAATCATATGGAGTACACAATTAGAATCTTAATGCATGTTACCATTAGCACTAATTAAAAATTAAGTGCTCCAAGATGTCGGCAGTGCTATGTTTTTGGTTCAAGCCAAACCAAAAGAAGTGCCTAATCACACTTGCATATCATTCTCCCTGGAAAAGGTGGGGATTACAATAGCTTTTAGGAGGGATTTGCCCAATGAAATTATAGCGGTAAAAACAAGGGGATGGGTTTTGACTATGGAAAGTAAAAAAGAAAAAAGAAAGGAGGGAGGGTTAATAAGTTAATATCAACTTTTGGAGAGGACATGGAGTTTGGAGCAGAGGGAACATGATGGCCACCATGTTTACATCTCCATGCCTACCATGTCTTCTCTCACATTATCAATGGCCTCGAAAAGATGAGAGGGAGAGGCTACTTGAGGCCTCTCTCAATTTGATGAAATCTCTTGAAAGCCTCTCCCCAATACGAACCTTTTCTCTCTTTCTCGGGCCCGCTGACTGGCATCCTTGCCGAATTTTACAGCCCCTTCTGCACAAGGAATGACAGCATGTCTATGTCAGCACCACTGTTAGCTCTATTGGTTGCCCTCACTAGTGTTATTACTTATTACAGACCCATTTGGCGTACCCCAACCAACCTTGGAATTTGTTGGCTTCCGCATCCACTGGAGCAATTTGCAATACATTAGTATTTATTGTTGGTGTTAATGATTCGAGGGAGAAAGCTAGCCTTGTATCCGCCACAACTTAGGATAAGTTTGGTTAAGATACAAGCTTTTATTGCCTTTTGCATGAAGTCTATACAAGGTTAATCTTTACCATTTGCTAAGAATTAAACCTCGACCTCTTGAAATCAATAGGTAATTTCTTACTGGAGCTTCAAAAGTTTTTAAAGAGATTTAAGAGAGAGAGAGAGTGTGTGTGTGTGTGTGTGAAGAAACCTAACTCAGTGAGTTGGAACATGCCATGAATGATTGGGTGGATCTTCTTTTATGGGCAGACTTGAGGTGTACGGGGAGGGGAGCGAATAGGACAGTTGTGAGTCAGAGAGAAGTTTGTCACAGGTTCATACAGTAGGCATCATGCTTGCTTGGAACAGGGTATTTTTCACTTGTCGAATACGGAATATTACTATTTTTAATACTTTGATTCATGGAGAAGCACGAGGAATGATGTGGCTTGTTGGTGCCACTGCCTCTCCCTCCCCCTGCAATCTCTGATATGATACTCATTCGTTGGAGATAGATCGATTATGGTCCATTCCTAGCAGAGGGCTCGAGGCACAAAATTATTTGGTCCCTTTGAGCTTGTGGCACCTTTTTGCGGGTGCAAACCCGAACAATGTGTGCGGACTCCTGCCCTAAAAAATTAAAAACTTTTTCCCCCCTCTAAACATGTCTTGTTTGCCTAAAAAATCTTGGCACCATACGAGGTATGATTCTTGTGGGAGCCCTCCAAAGTTTATTCTTGGAACGATTTTCGATTTAACATTGTAAACGAGTAAAGCCCCCCTTCTCCCTCTTGGCACACTTGCCAACTATGCAATATTGTTCATAGTTGTTAAATTTGATACGTTGGAGCTAGTTAATTGATCATCTATTATTTACTGTGTTTGTTTTTATGGTGATATTATATTTTTTTTAAATAATTATTTTAGATTTTTTAAATCGTTTTGATATGTTAACATAAAAAATAATTTTTAAAAAATTAAAAAATATTATTTTAATATATTTACAACTAAAAAATCTTTAAAAAAATAATTGTCACCACAGCACTAAACATAATAGAGTTTGATTCAAGCTATTTTGTTTTAAAAAATAATTTAGATATTGATTTATTTAAATCTAGATGGTTTGATCAAAATTAAATAATAATTTTTTTTAAGATTTTTATTTAAAATTATATCATTTTCCAAAACTAACTTGACAAATCTAACAACATATAACTCCAACAAAATAGGATGAAAAGTGAGCAACTATATTATGCAACTTGATTGGTTTTTTTTATTATTGTTATTTTATTTTGGCTAGGTTAATTATCAACCAATAATCGCTCAGTTTGCATATATATATATATATATAGAGGACCATTCTTGGGTCTTTATTTCTCTCCATAAGATAATTAAAATGTTATAGTATAATAAGACGCGGCCACAAACATTTATTGTAAACTGTTTCCTCGCACTCAAAGATGATGGATCCCAATCATTTCTATTAGCAAATGTAACCAAGCCCACTGGTCGAATTATGCTATTGGGTTGGATACATGTATGGTGATGATTGATGTGTGTTTGCTAGTTCCATCAACCTTTTGAAATTACTCCCGTTTCTTTCTTAATCCATTTAAAAATAAAATCAAAGAGTGATTTATTTTTGTATATATACATAGGGTACGATCAACTCAAAGTAAGATTTCATGATTTAAATATACAAATTAAGAGTTTTAACATATTTCATACACTTACAAGTAAAAGTAACATGGATTCTAAGTGTGAATAATAATATAAAAAAAAAAGTAAAGAAAATTTATCAATACCATGCCACTCATCTCAATTCCTCTGAAGTTGTTGGAAGATCTATTATAATACACATATAATAAAGATTTAATTTACATCTTTATATATAGCCTGTAATTAGTTAAATCCTTCCTTTATAAAAAAAACATAAAAATAAAAGGTTAATATTAATGTGATGTTACTGTAGGTGATGGTGAAGAACGCAATATTATGTTCAAATGATAATTTAATTTAATGAAATATATTTTTGTTGATAAACAGTGATTGTAATAAAAATGAAAGGAATGAAAGTTGGAATCGTGAAAATAATTAATAGCAAGAACCCGTTGTTATATTAATTAATTAATTAATTGTAACTATCAATGGTGGCGGTGATTACGATAATAAGATGATGTTAGTAACAAAACTGACGGTAAGATAGTTATTGAAGATGATTATATTAGAAACAAGATAATTATAATTATTTTGATATGTATTTATGTTTTATTAAAGATTTAATTAGAGGTTCTAATTAAACTAAAAATATATGAACAAAATCATCAAGACAGCTCTAAGGAACATAAAAAAAAAAAAGGAATATCTATCCGAGGCAACATATACTAATTATATAAAAAATACATAAAAAACTAGCTGTTAAATTATAAAATTGATTTTTTCAAGCGATTGTCAACTTAATTAGAAGTTTGAAGTTTAAATTATAATTACGAATAATATTACTGCATATCTTCAAAACTAACCTCGAATAACAGTAAATTAGCTAAGGCTTTTAATTACTTGTCGGGATATAATTAAGAATTAACCCGTATGCTAATATAATTTGAGTTAATTAATGAGCTAAGATTTTAAAACATTAATACAAGACATGATCTTGACACATCATATGACACCATTCAATCTTGGGATGACCTCAAAGATCCATCGACTCAGAAAGCTTTGATATATAGCTAGTTCGAGATTGACATGCCATGAAAATGGATGTAAAATCCTCGAATCTCTTGGGCACTAACTTGTCACAATGGCACATCGCTAAGAATTGGTGGTGGGCCTTGGTTCATTTTTATCAAGGGAAAAAAATAAAATAAAACTGTACGCATGGTACAGTAGCACCCACAGGCTAGCTCATTGGTGCTCAAAAGACGCAAGCCATTGAAACCAACCCAAAAATCCTCAGCATCAAATGGCCGCATGTGTGCGAAAACCCTGCGCATGCAAGCAATGGATGGCGGCTAAAGGCAACTTATTTCCATCCCCAACAAATTGAGATGTCGCCCAATCGAGGACCCTGTGGGGACTCCATGTTCGAAAGAAGGAATTCAGCCCTGGATATGCAATGGACCTTGTGATCAAGGAGTTGGGGCGCACAATAGATGATGTGTAGTTGTGTGGGTCCAGCCACGGTGGTTGTCGGGGCACAAAGAACTGATGAGTGGGACCCGTCGAGGGTTAGGGTTCCATGATTTGGGTGGGAAGGATGCTAGAGATGGAAAGGTGACATTAGGATTGGTATTATTGTAAGTCTCTCAAAAGGAGAAAATCTCCGAACCCTTTTGGCTAGCTTTCAGAAATACAAAATTCATCCTAACAAGGACGAAGATCTTGGCCACACATTTTGATGTAAAAATTCGGGATTTCGTTGAAGGATGGTTTGGTTGAGACTTTCCAAGTAAGATTTGATTCAACATATGGTATTATAGTTGGAAGTGGTTGACCATTTTCTCTGAGAGAGACGGGCATTGAGAATGGAAAGAGTCGTAGAATGTGTGATGTTGAGAAGAGATAGTGTTCGAGTTTGGTGGGTGCGCGTGCAGCACAAATGTGGGATTGTGGTCATAATGGAGATTGCCATATATAAGATTATTCCTGACGCATACCCTCAGAATCATTCCATGCCCTAAAACTCCAAAATTTGATTCTAAACTCACCATTTGGCATCATTGCCTTCCATTCTTTCCTTTACACAACTAGCTGTAGCTATCCATCTATTTCCCCACTCCCTTGTGTTGACATGGATATCCCCTCGCTAGGTCATGTCGATCGTGGACCTTTTGTGCTTATCTCCAAGCTCCTTGTTTTAGGGGGAGCCTCCTTCCTTCGGTAGAGTTCATTTTGTGATGTATTATTACAGTATTAATCTTGTACGCAAAGCCTTTTGATATTGTAAGATCTCATACATGGGAAAATAATAAGAATAATACCCTTTGATATTGTAATCTAAATTGATGCCAAATTTCACTTTTCAAGACTGTTTGGATAAGAAAATGACCTTTCCAAATCCATGTTTCTCTTCCTTTAGAAATAAGCCACAAAGTGATGAAAACGTACAACATTCACTAATATGATGAAAACAACATTCACGAACATGGCCATTTCAAATTTCTTGTGAGAATTATTATTAAACATATTCTTTCCAACTTTTTGATGGGTCTTCTTTCCTAAATTCTTTTATTATTATTATTATTATAAGCTGTAGATTGTATTAAAACGCAAAAAGAAAACCCTAATTTCTTTTTCTTCTTATTGTAATCATGATATTGATCGCTGAGCTCATCGTTTTGAATGAATTAGTCCCAAATACAAGGTTAGAGATTTTTTTCACAAGTGAATTTAGTGGGAAAAAAATCATAAAAGAAGCATTAATCTAATCAAAAGCCTTTTCCATCATAGTTTGTATTTGAATGAAAACCAACGATATAATTAAACTTTCGGATACATGGGCTATGATTAGCAATGAATTGAAAAGGCTTTCAATTTCGCCTTGCACTCTTAGAATGGTTTTGATTGAGCCTCTTTATTACCTTTTTGTTTGATTAAGTCCTTTTATGGTATACAACATCACAACATAGTCTTTTTATTCAAGTTTATGTTAATCAATAAAATTAGTTTGTTGAAAATTGACGTGTCTAGTACAATAAAAAAAATTAAATATTAAATGACTAATAAAATATAATGTTTTTCTTTTATTTTTAATTTTATAAGCATTAATGTTTGCTCATTTTTTGGCAATATAAGAGGTGGTTTTTTATGGAGTTTGATATAAAACATTTCATAAAGAGAAAATTAAATATATACTATGTGCATTGAATAAAACTGGCAAATATAAATATCTTGATATCAAATAAAATTTTGAATGATATAGTTTTGTTTATGTCAAATAGTTTTTTTATTTTCATTCTTTTAAAAATAAAAATATCAAACATCATTTCATTTCATTTCATTTCATTATATTTAAAATTATTTTTATCATGAACAAAAATATGCCAATAATTTATGTTTAAAAAAAAACATAAAAAAATATAAAGATGTTGTTTACATGTTTTTTTTTAACTTAAAAACCAATAATAAATTAAAAATGTAATACATATTGAATGAAATCTTTTTTAAATATTGAGATAGTTACATATCACATGACACTATTTAAAAAAAAAAAGAACAATATTAAGACGGGGAAATATGAGATTGACCCGAACCAATTGGATGACATCTTTTTAAAATATTAAGAAGGTGACATATTAGATGACACTATTTTTTTTTTTAAAAAAAATATTAAGATGGAAACATGTCAGATCTACCTGAACCAATCTTGATTAATTTGCAAAACATGTCACCTAAGTTATGAGAGTATAATAGTCTCATAGAAAGAAAAAACAATAAATTAGAAAGTCCAATTTCCAATAAGCTAAAATGTTGAAGGGGGAAAATAAAATAAAAAATCAATTTAAAAAAAAAAACAGCTTGAGTCAACCTGCATAAACTTATTAAACTTGTGAAAAAAGTTGTGAGAATAAGATTACTTCATAGAAAATAAATTTAAAAAATTATAAAACTGAACTTTAAACCAACTCATTGTTGAAAAACAAGATTAGAAAAGAAAATGTAAAAAAAAAAAGAGAAAACAAATCTTAGTCATCCTAGTTTAACCCAAAAAACCAGTGAATATAGTCATGAAACCTTAGGGGTGATAATTTTCGGTTCGGTTCTGTTTTTACCTATAAAAACAACCAAATAAAATTTTTATAAAATATAAAAAAAACCAAAATTGAACTAAAATCAGATCAAATTAACAGGTTTCATTTTGATTCAATATTTTATACTAAAAGCTGAAACCCAACTGATCGGTTTTGGTTTTGGTACGATTCGTTTCGGTTTTGGTGTGTTTGGTTATTTTACATTAAAAACCAAAAGCTATAATTTTTTTTTGGGTTTTTCTAGACTTTCTAATAAGCTTCGTTTCAATTTGGTTTGGTTTTTTTTCTTGACTTTTTTTATTTTTTTGGTTCAATTCAATCCAGTTTTTTGGTTTAAGCTTATGAAACCGAAACTGAGTTGAACAAAATATTTTTTTTAAAATGTTCTAATAAGTTTTTTTATTGTTCAATTTTTTCAATTATTTTTTTTATTTTCTCAGTTTAATTGATTTTTTAGATTTTTTGCTCACCTTTATAAGACCTGAATAATTTAATGAAAAAAATAACAAAATCATGAAGAACAATTCCTAACCAATTAAACTCACACCCTAAGTCATGAGAATAAAATGACCACATAGAAAACAAATTAAAAAAATTATGTAGCCCAACTTTAAACCAACTCATTGTTGAAAGATAAAATAGAAAAAGAAACTAAAAAAAAAAAAACTATAGTCAACCTAGATTAATTTGGTAAACCTACAATTTAAGTGATGAGATCAGAATGACTAAGAGATAAAAATAAAAAAATCATGAAGTCTAATTCCACCAACTAAATATTAAAGGTCAAAATTAAAAAGAAAAGCAATTTGAAAAAAAAAAAACTAGAAAACCAACCAAGTCAATCTGGGTTACTCTCTAGACCTTCGACTTAGGTTGTGAGATCAAGATAACCCTATAGAAAGAAAATTTATAAGAATTAAGAAGCCTAATTCCCAAAAAAAACCCAATATTATAGAGCATAACTTAAAAAAGAATCCAATTCTAAAAAAATCAGTATAAAAAACTCTTAATTAAACTCGGTCTAACCACCAAACCTATAGCCCGGGTTATAACACTGAGATAAAACCATATAAAAGAAAGCAAAAAACAAATTGACAAAGCCCAATCTCCAACCTTTAAATGATGACATTGAAATAAAAAAAAAATTTAAGGATAGAAAAAAATATATTAAAGTTAACTTGGACTAACATTTCAAATCCTTGACTTGGATCATGAGGTCATGATTACTCCATAGATGGAAAATAAAAATAAATTACAAATTCAAATTCTTAATAAACCCAATAACAAAGGATAAGAATGAAAAAAAGTATAAATTAAAAAATGGATAGAAGACAAAACAAATAGGAATCAAAATAACAAGTATCAAATTTGATAAAAATAAAATGATAATACTTCTTACTATTTTAGAAAGAATGACACAAAAATCGAGCAAAGGTGAGAGAAAAGGGAGATGAGAAGAAAAAAAAATACAATGTTATGACATAATTATAATCATAAAAAAGAAAATCATAATATATGAGAATGACACAAAAATCGAGAAGAGGTGAGAGATAAAGGAGATGAGAAGAAAAAAAAATGCAATGTTGTGAGACAATTATAATCATAAAAAAGAAAATCATAATATATTATGAAGATCAGTTCCTAATCAACTTAATGTTAAATGATAAAATTAAAAAATTAAATTAAAAAAATTAGTCAACTCTAGTTAATGTGTCAAACCCGCCATTAGGATCATGAGATTAAGATAATCTCAATGAAAACAAATAAAAAAAGAATTACAAAGATCAACTTCTAATATTGAAGGTTGAAAATGAGAAAAAAATAAATTCATGAGATCAATTATAACCTAATAGAAAAAAATAAAAAAATACAAAGTATAATTTCAAAGAAAAAAACTAATATTGAAAAAAAAAATTGAAAAAAAAAACTAAAACAAAGATTGGGTTGTTAGAAGTTGAAATTAAAAAACTAAATCAATTAAAAAAAACCCAAAATAAATTGATTAAACTCAAATCAACCTGTCAAACTCATGATGCGTGCAAACCTCGTCTGAAATTGTAAACTATTGTTATAAAAGGAAATCTTTAATTAAAAAATGATAATAAGGAAGAAAAAAAATACTATGAATGGAATTAAAAATCTCATAAATTTATTTAGATCTCATATGGAATGAAATAATAAATTGGTATGTAGAACAATAACCTAATTATAAATCGTGTAAAAATTTCTAATCGAGTAAAATAATTATTTTAAATGAAAGGTTTGTGAAAATTGGAGGTAAAAATATTTAGGAAAAAAAATAGAAGGGAACTTTGAATAAATCAATATATGAATTTTCATGCGAATAATATTAATGGTTAGTGCAAGTTGTGCATTAACTACAAAAATTTAACTAAAAATAGTGAATAATAATATGAGAGAAATTATTATTTTCAAAGGAAAAGTCCCTAAATGGTTATATTTAGTTATATATTAAAAGTAAAATAAGACTTTAGTGGAAAAAGTTCCACAACCAAGGGCTTTATGAAATTTACTATAGTTAAATGACTTAAGTATATTTTTATCATTAAAAAACACCTCCTTACAATAGCAGCAACCGACAATTTAGAGGAGAAAAAGGAGCTTAGGAATTTTTTTTCTCTTTTATTTTTTTTCTCCTTTTAAATCTAGGTTTTTATGGTATGGAAGTTGAGTTATTGATTCTTATTCAATATACTAAATCAAATGGGGGGGGGCTACAGAGGGAGTAGAGAAGGGTTGAGAGTTTTGGGTTTTTGAAAAGGAAAGTAGGGAAAATTGAAGAGGAAGGAAGGGGTTTGAAATTTTCATGCTTGAATTTAAATTGATTAAATCCATGAACTTGGGTTTCATAAGATTTGTTTTGTTAAGTGTTAATTGGATGATACATCATTCTTGATGGGTTAATTATATGTATAAAAATGAAATGAATTTGGTCAATTTGTGAAGAATTTCAAAGACCCCTAAATTTCTCAGTTTTAGGGTTCATGAAATTATTTAGAAATGGGGTGTTTTGTGTTAAAAAAATTATGGAAAGGGTATGATGTTGGTAATAATTAAAGCAAAAATATAGAAAGAACTTAAAATAATTCAAGGAGGAATTTATTTATTAAGGTTGACCATGATGGAATTGCTAGGGGAGATGGAAAACTTGGTTAAAATTGTTGATATTGTGTGTTTAATAAATGAGTAGGTATGGGTAATTGTGTTTGGGAAAGATTTTGGTGGGATATGTGATATTTTATGTAACATGTGTGTTTAGGGCGGGGGGGTGGGGAGTTAGGAATTTTAAGTTGGAAAATTATGTGGTATTGAATGTTTATGGTGTAATAGAAAGCCTTACAAATTGTAAATGAAGGAGACTTATTGCTTAAATGGATGATTGGCATGTTGTCGTTTCTGATTGAAATGTACAGGAAAGAGGTTTGGAAACTTTGATAAAATATGGACATGTAATTCATTGATGAAAAATTGATGTTTGTACATTGAAATTTGTAGACAAAAAGAAAATTATTTGGACATTAAAATAAACTACAAAAATAGATAACAAAATGTTTAGATGTTAAATGTTATAGTAAAGATATAAGATGAATTAAATGAGTAGGCATGTTTAAATGCTGAATTGAAATTGTGAAAAATAAAAAATTCTATATTACTCTAAATTGATAAGGTGAATATTAGTTGTTGAATTATGATATATAAAATATAAAATTTGTAATAATGGGATGTATGAAGATTCTAATGTGAAATGTTTATTAATGATATGAACAATAATTTTTATTGTTTTAAGAATTGTAAAAGAAGATCCAAAGAGAGATTGGATTTCTTGAGAGCTTGTGTACTACGAGCTCAAAGTAAGAGATTGCGCTCTTTTACTCTTTTTAATATTTAAAATACTTTTGCAGTTATTATAATTAGAATGAATATTTAATCTTGTTACATATAATTAAAAAGTTTTATTTGTTTTGTAATTGACGGTGAATGCAATAATATTTTACATGTGATTTATAATAAACTACATTGAAAGTAATCATTAAATAATTGAATTAAGTCACAATAATAATAATCGGTAGATAATTGTAAGAAATTGTAATGGTGGTAATAAATAAGCAATTGTAATCAATCGCAACTGTGACATCTAGTATATTATCAAAATCGACTGCAACGATGGTAACCGTTTTGTAAATAGAAATTGATTGTAATGACGATAACTATTTCATAAATATAAATTGACCATGATGAAAAAATAATTAGATATAAATTGTAATCATTCCTAATGGTGGACTTCACAACACAATATTTATAAGGTGACCACATGAGTGAGAGGCTAATGATCAAATATTTATGAGCTGACCACTTGAGTGGGGGCTACTAATAAGATATTTATGAGTTGACCACATGAATGCAAACCATTCATCATATGTTTATGAGCTTGTCATATGAGTGAGGCTACTAATCATATATATATTGATTTGATTACATGAGTGGGGGCTATGGTCTGAAAAATATTTATGTCAGCCATAAGAATGAAGGGTGATGTTAAAATAAAATGTAGTGTAAATATTGCAATCGAGAAAGAAAATAAATGATAGGTGAGATATAGGTGAGATACGTAATGTTAGAATTAATGTGTAAAATTTTAGATCAGCCACAACGATGAGCCTAATATTTTAAATGTTAATGCAGCCAATGAGGGTTATTGGTCTAGAGTATGAGTTATAAATTTATAATAGAATTAGTGATTATGAACAATGAAGAAGACAAGTTTGAATATGAAAATGGATCAATTGAATTCAATAAGTTGATTAAAGTGTTAACCAAAGTTATGGATGAATGGATAAGTCTAAAAAGTATGGATAAGTTATAATTATTATGTAAATGAGCATGATAAGTATCGAGGTTGGAAAAAAAAATTATGAGCTAATGTAAAATAGAAAATTCTCAACTAAAAATAATTATATATTAAAAGGAAAAAAATTAATGTGATTTAGGATGAATATCTCTAGTAAATTAACTTTAGTTTTGGATAAGAAAAGCTAATAAAATGGTACATAAATTTAAATTTTGACATAAAATTACTTATTGTCTAGTTTTACAATATTAAACATAACTCTCAATTCGACCATTAAATCGGGCTAAAATTATAAGAGAAGTCTCATAACATGTTGTTGTATTGTGGGATATATTAGTAATCCATAAGATATATTTATAGATGAATAGTATAGGATAAAATATTAAAATTTGTATATTATCTACAAGGTAGGAAAATATAGTATGTGTAGATTGTCATGGGGACAAAATGAGATATTAATATGTATATTGCATGTAGGGCAAGAAAATATATTATGTGAATATTGACTATGGAGTAAGAAATTAATGATTAATGAAAGCGTACATAAGGGGAAAGGAAAAAAAAAATATGGGAAGGAATATGTTTTCATGGTAGAAATTTAGCATATGAAAGTTAAATATATCACAACAATAAAGTTTAATATGAAAAATAGGAATAAATTACAATGATGATACTTAAATTAAATGGACCACAACAATGAATTATAATACATGAAAATTAAGTTGACCATGATGGCAAATAATATAAAAAATTTGATCCAATCGCAATGGTGAGCTTAGAATGAAAAACATATAGATGGTTCATGAATGAACCAAATGAATATTTGTGAATGAATAATATATGGATGAGTATAAACAAGCCGAACAAATAATTGTGAATTAATAAGTTGACCATGATAGCAAATAATATAAAAAATTTGATCCAATCACAATGGTGAGCTTAGAATGAAAAACATATAGATTGTTCATGAATGAGCTAAATGAATATTTGTGAATGAATAATATATGGATGAATATAAATAGGCCGAATAAATAATTGTGAATTAATAATATATGGATAGGCCATAAACTAACCAAATGAATATTTATGGATGGGTAATAAACTAACTAAATGAATATTTATGGATTGGATGACATTGAAAAATATATAGATGGACCATAAATGGGCATAATAAATTACTGAATATGAAAATATATTGATGTGACATGAAATGGTATAATGAATAATTGAGAATGAAGATTTGGACAAATTATCATATGAGTAATAAAGGAGAAAGAATAATATAGAAGAGCCTAAATTGAGATGTTATATATGGATGAATTAAAATGTAAATGATGATTTAATGTATATGGTTGAAATTAAAAAGCAATGGATGATTATACAACTTATATTGGAAGAGATAGCCATAGTCTCTCTAATGTTATTACACATTATTCATGGATGAAATTGGCAAGACATAAGCAATGGGGATTGACGCGATCTCTATAGAGAATTAGCCCCAAAATCACGAAGGATAAGATTGACTCAATCTTCCTAGTGCGATTATATAATTTACCTTGAAAAGGATTGATACGGTCTCTTCAGGGCAACAACCCACAACCTTTCAAGAATGAAATGGATTAATCTTCCTAGTATGATTGCATAAATTACCTTGAAAGGGATCAACTCAATCTTCATAGTGTAATTACACAACTCACCTTAAAAGGAATCAATATGGTGTCTCTAATGTGATTGCACACTCTCTAAAAATAAGATTGACTAGACCTCAATAACTCTAAATAATTTTACTTCATCTCTGTAATGTAATAACATTGATCTTCATATGATCCTTGGGATATCTTAATGATCTGTTGGGAATATAAAGATATACTTGCAACCCATATCTCTTTTTAGTTGCAAGCAAGGCTAAATCCTACTATGGTTAGTTAAAATTCAAAGCTCGATTCTTATCAAAACTTGATAAATATTTTTCTAAATATATGCATTGAATCCATACAAGTTTTTCAACAATTTCTTAATAGGCTTTTGGACCTTGCACAATTTTTTTTTACTATTGTTTAAGGAATTGTCTCAATATTTTTTTAAGTATCGGTGTTAGACCTATATAAATTTTCAAAATGTTTTCCAAAGACTTGAGATTGTTTTATACTATAGGCATTAGATCTATATAGACTATATAAGTCAATGTATAAATAAAAAGTAATATTCAAATTTATAATGAAATATATATATATATATATATATATATATATATAAGCTCCACAAGATCAATGTTGTTTACATAAGAGGAGATGGAGAATTAAGGCTTAAATATTTAATATAGACTCCTCAACTAGATATTCTTATATTGGGTAGCAACAACCTTAATTGGGAATACATTTGTAAAAGTAGGCATCATGACTAAATGAAAGACAACCCTAAAGTTTATATGCATTCCTTTTAATTGATTGAAGAAATACATGTTCGATATGACAAAAGGAAATTTTTTTATCCTTAACCATTTTAGACAAAGTTGCAAAACCTCCAAAAATTTCTTGGAACTCCTCTAAAGAGTTCCTCAAAGTCTTTATGGGCGGTCTTTACCTTAAGGGTCTTTTATTTCAGGACACTCACTTGGTTATAAATGGTTTAAAATAGTGTATCAATAAAACTCAATTGAAGAACAGTGCCTTGTATTTGTGCCTTTATTGATGAATAATTCATTTTGAGGCTTATCTGTTCGGCCTCCATAATATTTTCATCCTTCTTTAGTCATTAGAAGGCATCTTGGTTGCCTTTTATTTAGCAATATTCTCCCTTTACATGGTTTTTCTTAAGCATCTAACACCTCTTGGAGTGAGAGCATATCATGAAATTCTACTAAAAACAAATATTATGAATAATGGTTATACAACAAAATTACAAAGGGAAATGAGAAAGTTTCTTATATTAAAGGTCATTTATCCAAACTCTCATCAGACATCATCGAGATGTTTGGTGAAATGATGAGAATCCTTTGTAACAGCCTCACCACTTCAAAGCTAATCTGTCTAAGGCTTGACCTTTCACCGATAACAGACTCCATAAGCTGCCTTTTCTTATCAATCAAGGTAGGGAAACTAAAAGAATCTTAACCAAGAATGATGTTGACAAAAATATCCTCAAATTCAACTTTTTTAGAAATAGCCCGGGTAGAGGGCCCAACTACTATAACCTTTGTAGATAAAGTTGGAAGTCGAGGTAGAAAGAATGCCATCATAAGAGTTTATATATTCGAGGATGGAACATCGATCTACACAAGAGTGAATGATTAGTACTTAAAAGTGTATTTTTTATTAAGGTTTTATGTCATCATTTTGCACTTGAAATATCAATAAATCCTTAACTAAAGCATGTTTTATAATAATATATCTAATAATATAAGATACCTTTAATTTGTGGTAAATGTTCATTTTAAATGAAGGCCTATCACATAAATGAAAGGATTAATTGATGACTTGAAGAACTTAAATTGCATGGATAAAGAGATGGCCAAACTTAGAAAAGAGATGTCGGTGCAATCCAAACCGGAACACTGTTCGGTAATTGGGTCATATCTAGAGCTATATATCTCAGATTTAGGTCCAATTTATATGGATGGAAAGGTAAGACATAGGCCTACAACTTTCATATGGAGCCCAAGATCTAAAAAGGCCATTATCAAGTCCAAATTGTAGCAACAACAAAGAAGCCCGAATCTGTCTTCCAGCCCGAGCACTGTTCGGTATTTTGGCCATATCTGGAGTTCTAGAAGTCCAAATGAGCTGAATTTTTTACACAAGAAAGTTGAGACAATTTCCTACAACTTTCATGTTTAAAATGACTCCAATTTGAACATTATCAATGACCTTTTGGGCAGACAAGAGAAGATAAGGATTGTCACCAAGTCAAAAGTTGGCCACCCACTTATCAATTAGTCATCAAATCAATAGTTCCTAATTTTGGCCTATAAAAGGAGGCATTTCCCATGCATTTAGGCATCTTGGTTTCCAGATCAAGATCATGCTCTTCCTTTCTCTCTTTGTATTTTTTATGCTTTGTTTTCATTAATATTAAGTTTATGCCTTTCATTTCCTTTCCTTTACTTAGTTAACTTTTATGTTCTTATTTTGTTTATCTATTTTGCTTTCTTTCATTATGTCTAGCTAAGTTAATTATGTCAAGGTGAAAAGGTTACACTAATGGTGTAAGAATAAGTATAATGTAAACTTAATATGAACTTTAATGTTTGATACTAACATGTTTTATATTTGTTATCTTGTTCACTCTTTAATACTTTGCTTGTTAAATGACTAATCTTGATTTATGTTGTATAACACTTGGTACAACAAATGCTTGGCACTTTCATAGCCCATAATGTATGGTATAACCGACACCTGAGCTATGAAAGGAACTTGATTTATTGTTAACATAAGTTATAATCATGAATGCGTTTCGACACTTTTGCGCTTGGGAGAAGACATCAATTTTTTAGTCGTGTCAGTAAATATCTTTTTTCTCTTAAAATAGGCAATATCTCCACAAGTGTGAAGATCTTTTTTCTCTTAAAATAGGCAATAGGGCCCACAATCACTTTAGAGGTGGTTAGATTTGTTTGATCCTCATGTAAGGGAGTACGACTACCCCTAATTTCAGTTTATATAGGAGTTCTTGTTCCTTCCATTATGTCCTTAGAGATAAGGAGCTCATTTACAATGATTGGGTTATCTTCTACCTTTTCTCTAGTCTTGCTTCCATTTAAATTAAAAGATGGATACCCTCTTTATAAAATTTTCTCTATAAACCTTGTTATAGTTTTTCTTTCTCTTTTAGCTATCAATCATGCATAAAAATATAGTCAACAATGAATTTAAGTGTAATAAAATAAGAGGAAATGAAGCTATATACTTTACAACAAGGCCTGGTAGTCCCCTCTAGCCATCCTATTGACTTCATGCCTAGTTGAGGTCATTGTCAATAAAACACATGTTTTCTCTTCATTCGAACTAAAACAAGGTCTTCTATTAACATCAGGGGGAGGTACCCTCTAATAATAGGAACAACTCCATTTCTGTTGCATCTCATCTATCGGGCTAACTGACCTATTATACTTTAATATCAATCACCTCCCTTTTAATTTTTTTTTATATAAGCAGAATTTCCCTACATGGTTCTTTTTATGACTTTTATAGGTCTGTTAACGAAGGTAAAAAACTAACACATGTTGTTGCCAACATTAATACTAGCGACTAGATGGCAACAGGTATTAAAGATATTAATTATAGGCTCGATTTTGACAAGTTTAAAGAACTTATCAAAAATGAATAAGATTATCCACCTGTTAGGGTGCAGCTGACTTGGACTTAACTACTAACATCTAAAAACTTCCCTCACACATCTTTGGAGAGGAAAGATGTACCTAAACACATGCATCCAGAGCCTAAAATCAGTTGATTGATATATTTATAAGAGTATTTGAGTTATGTACTCTTATGTTTACTGATCATTAACAATCTTTATGTCCTTCACCCCTAAAGTGCTATGGGCATCATCCTCGAGGACTTGAGGTAGCCTTTCTCTCACTTGAAGTTTTATAATAGCATCATAGAAAGAACTTTTCTTGTAGAGCGAACTATTATCCCCTTATTAGAAGTGAATATTGGGGTTCCATCCCTTTTAGTTCTGGAGCCTAGTATGAAGGAAATTTGTCCTCTACTTTTTTACTCTAGTCTCAAGTTGGAATTTGAACTCCTTATCAATGGTAATAATTTCCTGTTTCTGTGAACAAATCTGACTCTTTTTGGGTCAATTTTTATTCTAACTAAAGAAAAAAAAAAGCTTTTGGTGGAAAATACCTAGAATGATAGTTTATTCCTAGATTAAAACAAAACTAGCTTAGGGTTTTTGAACAAAACTATTTTTTAGAAATTACAAAAATTAAAAGTAAAATAAAAAATAGAAGCAAGAACAATTAGGTTTATAAAGGGAATAATTTTTTACCCTCACTACTAGATGAATAACCTTTCATATCATCTCAAATCTCTAAAAGTCTATTCAATTGTTACATTGAATGTACACTACCTTTTTTGTTTCATAAGGAACACCTCCTTGTAATGAAAATAGGTCACCTAGTCATCTTATTCAAATTAAGACAAAATACACGACCATGAAAAATCCCAATAGTTTTGCAGAGACAAAAAATCTCATGCAAGAAAAGTGAAAAGTCTCTCATTAATGGCATAAACAACTTGGGTAAAGAGACTTTAATTAAAGCTGATAACCTTTCAAAATATTTACGTCTTAAATATATATGGACTTAGAGGGCTAATGATGGATCAATATATTTTATAAATGTTATTTTTGTTTAAAATCCATGTTTAAAAAAGACCAAAGACAGGGTGATAACTCGACATCTTTGGGCTCAGCTATGCGTTAAGCCAAAGTACTTGTGGTTCTGACAGATTGCCAGACCCGACATCCCAAGGCTCTGCATCTCGTCGAGCTTAGATGAATGTAAAATTGATGATTTTTCTATGCCTTTTGCCACAAGACTTTGTTTGTTTTTATTATTATTATTATTATTATTATTATTAAGAACCTTAACATAAAATGTTAAGGTCGAAGGTACTTATCTCTTTATACCTCTAGCTATTTAAAAGTCTTCAAAAAAGACCTACTACTTATCTCTCATTAATTATACGTAAGAGATATTTATTTCTTTTTAAAGTTGTTAAGGCAACATGACACTTCAACTCCTTATCTCTATAAAAGAATAAGATTCATGAGCTATAAAGACCCTGTGAATCTTTTAAATAAAAAAAGGTTTGCAATTTTTATTCATAACTAAATATTTATTTTTAGAGTTCCTTTCTAAAATATTATATTTTCTTTTTTCTAAAAAAAAACTACATATTTAAGCATTAGATAGTCCTTAAATCCACACAAAAAAAACCCTTTTTAAGTACTACCCATTAATCATTTGAGTCTACCAAGTATCGATTACCAGCTACCTTAGTTAGGGAGAGTCTAACAAATTACTTGAATCAAGAGATTAATTGATTATTTGACACATAAGCCTTACTTCTAAGCTATGAGTTTTTAAGGACATTATCACAAACTTTATTTTATTGTGCACAATTATTATTTTTACAGTAAAATATTGATGATTTTTTGGCACATCTATTGCTTCTTCCCCCACCTCTTTTTAATAATTAACACCCTTCATTCTCTTTAAGGAAAAAAAAAGGACAAATTGGTTTTTATTTGTGTTATTAAACTTGGCCAGCTAGTCAGGTCAATCCAAATTTGTGATATGTAATTTTTTTTTAATTTTATTCTCATTCTTTTAATTATTATTTTTATCCATTTATTAAATTGATTTTCTTTTCAATTTCACATTTCAATAAAAAATTTATAGTTGTTCTCTAATTTATTTTTTTATTTTAATTTTGGTTCTTATTCTTTGAATTGTTCTTTTGTTTAATTAATCTTTAATTTTAATTTTACACTTCAATTAAAAATATTATAGTTTTTCTCTAATGTATTTTTCATTTCTATATTCATCCTTATTCTTTAAATTATTTTTTAATAGTTTTTTTTCATTTCCGTCATTCAACATTGGATTGGTTCAATTTTACCCTTAAATCAAAAGAATTTAGTTGTTTTTTATTTTTTTTTAATATTAATTCTCATTCTTTTAATTGTTTTTTAAATCATTTTATATAGTTTTTTTTTTAATTTTGATTTTACAATATTTGATTGGTTAGAGATTGAACTTCGTAGTTTTTCTAGATACTTTCAATCTAATGACTTGAGTTTACATGTCTAAAAAAATAACTCGGATTGACATTTTTTTTCTTTATTTATTTTCTTTTTTAATTTCATTATTCGACATTATTTTTTATTTATTTATAAAAAACAGCTTTATAATTGTTTTTTTGGTTTTTTATTAGGTTATCCAAATTTTATAACTTAAATTAGAAGTTAACAGGTTAATTTAATTATTTTTATAAAAAAATTAATTTTTTTTAAAAGTTAATTTAATTATTTTTATAAAAAAATTTAATTTTTTTTTAAATATTATTTTTTATGAAAAAATAATTTAACCAGTGTCATATCGCTTCTAGCTGGGAGTCCAGTGGCTATCATTAAAAAAAAAAAAAATCAGGAGTGTACTGTGCCAGACCTTAAGCTACCTAGTTTGTGTTTTCTTGTATTATGTGTTTGCTCTGTTTTCTCTGTTTTCGGTCTGTTCTCTTGTGCTTCTCTAGTGGCGAGAGCTAAGAGACTGACCTTAAACGGCAAATAACTTAGGTTCAGCACTGCAGAGCTCATAAGTTTAACTTTTTCCATTGAAAAATGCTAATAATTGTTGTCATGCATAAAAAAGAAATCATGTAGTCCGGTCTATAATTATGTCTCTTATATATGCTTCATAAAAGCTTCTTGCTCTTGAATGACTGAAGACGGTGGTTTTTCATTGTGAATGTTGAATTTTGACCTGGTCCCATTAATTCAAAAAACTCTTCTGATCAATGCATGACCTATTGATTAGATGATGCCCTATACTCACATATATTTCAAGTAATTCTTAATTAATCTGAATTACTGCTGGTAAATACATGTCAAGATTACAAAAACAACTATAAAAATTAGCAAAAAGAGATCAATTATTCGGTCCTGTATAAGTTCAGTAAATGGGACTAGAACTATATATTGAATGGTCCCTCTTGCTAGGGAAACGAATCATGAACATGATTTTTAATTTTTTGGTCGATATCATGAACATGAATGGGGATTGCTTGCATGATCACAGGCACTGCTCCTGTCGTCCCCCCAGCTACGGAGTCCCCCAACATCCTTGAATAAGCATGTTAAGCATTTGCCAGACACTCCAACAGAAGAACACCAATTGGATAACCCTACTAAGTTGGCCTGATCCGAATTGCAATCACAGGTTTCAGACTCAATTATCAGCATTGCTGGTAATTAGATGAAAATAATTTTAGACTGATTGATTAAGAATTATCCTGAGCTTTCGATTAATGGAAGTTTAATTCGGAAACATTACTCTTAATGTTTTTTAACAAGGTTAATTTGGGCAGTACCTATGAACTTCCATCAAAAATTAACATGAAGCCAAGTTAAATGATCCAGTATGGTTAGTCAGTCACATCAATCTTCTAGTGCCAATTCGATAATGGTGTTAAATGGGGGGAAAAACAGTAAAAAAGAAGAAGGTTGCTTGCTTGAGTTAGAATACTGGAAAAGAGTGTTCAGAGGATTTATTCCTAGTTTGAATATTGTGAGATGGGCTAGATTTGTGTACTCCTGACAATGAGTGCTGCCATGGAAAAATATATGCAAAAGGATATATAGTGGCTGGCTGGCTGGCTGGCTGGTACTGAAACTGGAGAGTGTTAGGCAGCGGCAAGAGAGTCTTAAAGAGTTGAGTAGTGACAGAACCATTGACAAAGAAACAAAGAAAAATGCATGCGCGTGGCATAAAATCCGTCCTCCTGTTCTTGTCGTCTGTGATGATCAACTCAAATTTGAAATTACTACTAGTATTACTGCAAGATTTATTTCGAATAATATAAATTAATTGTTTTGTTTATATATATATATATATATATATATATATAGGAAATCATATCATCATCTTATTCACTTCATTATGCCTGCAATCATGACTCTTGGTTGCCTCACCCGCATGCCCCCCTTCTCTCCTTCACTCACTATCTTCCCCTAGCTAACCCCACTCTCTCTATTTCCTTCCTTTTCACCCACCTATAAATCCAACACTAACCCCTCTTCTCTCTCTCACCTGTACTCCTTCACAACACCAAAACTCTCTCTTTTCTTTACTACTCACTAGCTATACACCTCTTCCCTTGATCAATATTTAACCCCTCCTTCTATATCTCTGTTGTTGCAGTCCAATATTTAATAATATCAATGGCTATGTCTGGATTTGAAGGGTTTGAGAAGCGGTTGGAGCTTCATTTCTTTGGCGATGACCCAGTGATGGTGGACAACAATCTGGGTCTTAGGCTTCTTGGTTTTGAGTCACTGGAACAAGTGCTAAATGCAGTCCAATGCACTGTGGTATCTGCTGTCGCTAACCAATATTTTGATGCCTACGTGTTATCAGAATCAAGCCTCTTTGTGTACCCCACCAAGATCATCATCAAGACATGTGGGACCACCCAGCTTCTCAAATCTATCCGTCCATTGATACACTATGCTTGCAATCTTGGCCTCACTTTATGCTCTTGTAGGTACACAAGAGGTAGCTTTATCTTCCCTAAGGCACAGCCTTTCCCCCACACCAGCTTCAAAGAAGAAGTTATCTACCTCGAGGAGACCCTTCCTACCAATCTTTGCTATAGAAAAGCCTCTGTCATGCCTTCCAAAATGACCACTCATTCTTGGCATGTCTTCACGGCTAGCGATCAATCTCACGTAATCCCCAAGGATATTTACACCCTAGAGGTGTGTATGACTGAACTCGACCGTGTTTTGGCTCGTAAATTCTTTCAGCCTCCCGGTGGTACCAAAAGTGGTGACATAGCAGGCAAAGAAATGACCAAGATTACCGGTATAGGTGATATCAATCCAAGAGCTATGATTTGTGATTTTGCATTTGACCCTTGTGGATACTCCATGAACGGGGTTCACAATGATCGCTACTCTACCATCCATGTCACCCCAGAAGATGGCTTTAGCTACGCCAGTTTTGAGTGTGTGGGCTCCATCTATGATGATGATATCGAACATCTTGTTGGGTCCTTGAGGAAGGCAGTCCAAGTTTTCCGGCCAGGCACCCTATCGGTGTCGACCACATGTTCAAGCCACGAGGTATGGACACGTGTCGCCCATGCCCTTGAGCCACTTGGATTGAAATGCCGAAGTTGTGCTGCCGATGAGTTTCCAGCCGCTGGAAGCATCGTGTTTCAAACGTTCACGGCCCGCCGGAAATAGCTCCACCAAAACATCGGTGCTGGTGTGCATGGTACGTAGATAAGACATATTGTGGGACGGGGAGGTTAAAAATTAAGAGAGTTAGGGTTTAGAGGGAGGGTTTAGCTGAATTTTTTAGGACGGGTGATGATGTGGAGAGATGTGATTGGTTAATTGAGGGGTTGTGGGCTTTTGACCTGTGTAGAAAGATCATAGATAAAAGTGGGGATGGGAGTATATTTATCTAGAGATGAGAGGATGGGTGTGGAGGCATCAAGAAGAGGGGTGAAAACTTGGGCTCTATCATGATAATGCACCCCACTTAGGCTTGTCACGCCTAAAGATTTTTGAGCTTGTGTAGTAGTGGGGGAGTGAAAAGGTGCTCAATGTTTTTCAGGTTTATATGGAACTTTCTCTTTCACTTAAATATTTGTTTTTTCTGTTCTTTTCCCTCCTCCCCCCTTGATCAATCAATTGTCTCCTATGTTCTTAGTCTATCAAAGAACAAATCAACACTTTTCAAGTTATAAAATCTTGTTGTTCCCCTCATGATGCACGATCAATTATTTATATTGTTTAATTAATTCAGTACATACCAAGATCGATTACGATGTACGTATACGGATTAACCAAATATTCCTAAAACCATGAATTTAGCGAAAAATACTGGAGGCGCCACAATAAAATACAGAAACAAAGACGAAGGGAATTAAGCACTGAATCATCATATAGTCTGGATGATTTGCATGGGGTTAGAGCATTTTACATGGAAGTGTAAATTAATGCGCTTTGTTTACGATGATAGTTGAGTTGCATCTGGCGTGGAAGTCACCACACTGAGATATGATGCAATCTAACAGCTTTGTCGCATTACCATACACAGAATCTACACGTGAACATGAGTGGCCAGATCGATTAATGTGTGTTGTTCACCCTCACTTTTACTGACTTGGCCAAGAATCATTTGCCGCAGAAATCAAGTATGGAGATCGCATGTGCCAGCTTAAAGCATGTATATTACTGCAATCTATATCGCAATATTACATCCATGCCTCACCTCATGACCATGCCAGCATGCCCTTTACATGGCATTTTTACTCATCAAGATGATTTTGGTCATTCCTAGTTTGAGGTTATCGAGAAATTACTAGCTCGCCATAGCTCTCTATTACTGCCCGTTCAAGATTTCTATTTAATGCATGTGCACTTACATTTACATGCATGCATAGTGTATACCAAAGTTGCAATACGATTTGAGTCTCATTCCATTTATGATCCAGTTTATTACATCGTATACTCAACTCGTATGTTGTCGAATTATTTTATTCAAAACATTATCGCTGGAAGATTTTTTTAAAATAATTTCATAAAGTCGATCATGTCAAGTCTCGTTAAAAAATAACCAGAACCGGGTCAACTCATTGTATCAATATCCAAAATAATATAGAATGAAACTCGGTCGGTTAAGATAATGAATGGGGGTTGGCTTCCATGAACAGCCTAGTTCCCAAGGGAATGGAGGATATACTGTTTTACGCTTTAAGAGTCGACAACTTTAGGGTCACTGGTGACTCTTGAACGATTCTATTTCGAGGCCTTTGTGTTCTCTTTAAAAAGCAGACCGGGCTTCTTATCAGCATGTTTGATTCTTTCTTCGATGATTGAATGTTGATAAAAAAGAAACAAAAGCAAGGCCCAGTACACTAAAGACGACAGACGCAAAAATACTCAGCGCCACTGCTTGTTGGTGGGACCTTAAAATATACGTATATGTGTTTGCGAGCGCGCATGCATATATGAGTGATAAGTATTTTATATCAAAAAAATAAAAAAAAAAAAGATGCATATAAATAAGATAGAAGCATAATTCATTAGTCTAGTTTTTATGGATCGGAGGTGGTGTCCATTGTTACATATAAGTTCCTATACATGTAGGCTAATGTGTATAAACGCAGAAACACGACTATCTCTATAAAACAAATAGAACTCCTTCCTTTGTTTGCTTCCTTACAGTCGAGCAAAAACACTAAACTCCAAGCTTCAGATATGAAAATCGAATTGTTAGATACTTCTGTTGAAAGAGGAGTTGATAATTGTGATTGAATGGGTTTGAGTGGTAGATATCCTATATTGAAAATGAAAAGAAAAAACTGAAGTGCTTATATATAAGATGAAGCGAACATATTATTTCAAGCTGTTAAATTGAAGGTGATATCCATCATCGTATGTGAATCCTTGCACACATATGCACAATATGAACATGGAGGCTCAGACGAACACCAGAAGCTCCTTCACAATTAGTTTGATGGTTGGTAGTTCATTTTATTTCTCTTTTTTTAAGGTTATTTTTGTTAGATTTTATGAAAGATACATTTATAGTGAGAACAATAAATTTAAAATTTTTTAGATATTCTAAGGATTTTATTAAATAAATTTATAGTTATTTAGGTTTCAAACGAATATTATCTGAAGATTATTATTTTTTTATTTTGAATAATTGCTTTAAGATTAGATTGTTATGAATAACAAATCATTTAAGTGTCTGTTTTTTAACATCAATCCACACAAATTAATAGTGAAAAATCTCCTAAATCCTTTTGAGAGAGAAGAATTACTATTTCTTTGAGTGCTAACTCTTTTTTTTTTTTATGCCTTATGAGAAATTTCTGTAACTAACATAGTTTTTTTCAGTTGTAAAAATAAAAGGCATTTCATTTTATTTATAGAAAAACTCCTATAATTTGAAAGCTTTATAAATGATAAAATATCAATTTGCCCCTTAAATGATATCACATATTATTTTATGATAATTTTAGAAATTTAATCAATCAATTCCCTACTTGATTTTTTTCTAAGTCTTAGAATTGTATTAACCTATTAATTATATTATAGTCCTTATAATTTTAAAAATTTATTTACAATCAAGTTACACTTGATTAATTATCTCATTTTAATTCATAACCAATAATTCTCATGTGTGTGACTCATTATGTTTTCTAATAATTTAGCCAAAATATAAATCATAACCATACATAAAATATGATTAAATAAATTAAACAATCTAATTTATTATCAATTCAATAATTAATTATTTTATATTTGAAAATCAAGTATAATGTTTGGTTACCTATCATGATTCCCTAAATTTTAAAAAAATTATTGTAAGTGGCTTGACTTAACCTTTTAATATATTTATTATTCATTTATTAAGAATATTTTTGTTTAAATATTACAATATGAAGTATGTTTGCTTTATTAAATCATTAACTAATAGCATTTAAGAATAATGATACAACATGAATCTTATAATTATAAAAATTTTATAATTTCATTTGTAAAATATCTTTATCTCATAAATTTTATTTTTTTTAGATTTATTAATCAAATATATATATATATATAAGTATTAAATATAAAAAGATTTTATTGATAATAAATATATTTTACACAAATAAAATCAATGTTAAATATAACCAAAAACAAATAGCTACACATAGTATTAACTAAAAGTTTTTCTTGCAATAACTATATTCTGACCACACAGCAACAATAAAGTTGATGAAGAGATCTAGAAAGGGTCATTTCATTTGGGTGCCCACATGCATATCATCTAGAATTTTGTTGCCAATTCAACCTTTATGCAAAAGCACTTTAGGAAGGAATGTTGCCTGGAAACACTCTCGAAACATCCCTACCTTGCACCTTCTGCCAAGCTTCTCTTGCCGATGAAGAGTAGTTTTCTTGGTAGTGCGTTTTCTATCTTTATCTTCGCACACAATACAGGAACTTTCAAACAGATTAAGGACAAATTAGAAGTATAAGCAAGCAACCTAGGGCATCATCTCAGACTTTGACCTCCAAGAAAGTAAAGGCCGCCTCTCGTTTTATAACTTTCCTAGCTCTTTCTTCTTCATCATCACCCAATTGGTAGAACTATTGTTTTGTTCTTGCTTAATGTTCAGAGATTCCCACTTGATGAGTTATCCTGGTTTCTTCTGAATGGAAAAAAAGAAAATGAAAAAAGATGCATCCAAAATAGGCTGGCGTGCAAACAAGAAATGCTAAACTGATTGAATATTCAATTACTTGCCATGATAGTTGAATATTAATAGTAGCAAAAATAAAGCAGTTACCTGTTGCACTCGATTAATATTTGATTAATTAATATTTACTATAATTTTATATTAATTTCATTGGAAACTCTCTTTTGAAATAGTAATATAGAAAAAAGCTATAATATATAGTTTTTATTAAAACTTTTTTTTTCAAATTGTAACTATAAAAACTATTGCAAAGCCAAATACACATTATATATTACCTTTTCTCTTGGCTCCTGACATGAGATTTTACAATATATAAGGGATAAAATGAAAAATTATTGTGCTTTTTATGTGTTAAATTTGATTTTTTAAAAAAAAATTATAGACTAAAGTTTTACTTTGCATCATCAACTTTTAATTTAATATTGAAATTTTCTTTGACAATTATATATACATATATATATATATATATAAAGAAAATTCAACGCATAAAAACAAGACAATAGAAAACCTGTGAGAGTTGAATTGTAAAAATATAAAGACAAGTGCAGGGAAAGTAATTAATAACGTGAAAACTAATCATTAAAGTCATCTAAAAAATAATGTCAGGATAGTTAATTAACGGTAAAAGCCATATGCTTAAGATCCAAAGAAACAGCGAAATCTCTGGAGACGTAATCTTTAGGCAATCAATGCGAACTTCAACTTGCCATATTTACAACTCCATCACTCTTTACAATTTCCTTACAATCACAGTGACTTCTGTCCTCATGGTGAAATATATCAAGAAAGCCTTACTCAATTGGAAGTTTTTACTGGTTAGTTTTTTTTTTTTTCTTCCTTATCTTTTCTCACTCAGTTATTGAATTCAAGAAAGAGAGGTGCAATGATAGGGATATGTTTTATTTCTTACATTTTATAAATCTAAATTTTAGAATCAGTATTGAAATAATCTGTTTTCTTAAATTTATTGGCTTGTTTTGAGGAATTTAATTTAAAAATTATTTAAAAATAAAATAATCTTGATACACGTTGAAAATACCCTTGAAATCCCAGAAAAATAAAACTCAAATACAAGTTCTTAAATTTCATTCTTGACATATTTTAACTATAAAATAGGCATTACCTCCTAATATATTTCTAGCCTTTCAAATACAAATCTAATTAGCAGTCACTGGAATTATATTAATTGGATTTGATTAAATCTTATTCACCACCGTATATTTGTATTGGTTTTTGAAAATTCTCTCCTGAATTTTGGTTAAAGAATTATAATATATATTTTTTCTTAAACTTGTTTTTTTAAACGATAACCTAAAAAAATTATCATAATATCAATCATACATGAGTTAAATTTAATTATGGAGTGGTAATGGCAATGTTCAAGGGTGTGATTAGTTAAATTTAATTATCCTTATTCTAATGGCAAAAAATCTCAAATAGATTACCTCAATAATCCCTCTTGGATCTCGATAATCCAAAACACTCATCTGGGATTCATTAAAAAAAAGGGAAAAACATGTAACTTTGTTTTTATCACTTTACTGTCTGTGTAGAGTTGTTTGTTTTCTTGGAAGATGGACTTTTGTCTGAGCACAAAAAGAAAACCCATCCATGCACACAACCTCTCTCTCGTTTGCGTCATCATCGACGCTTCATTGTCCTCTTCCTGCTCTTTCTCATGTTTTTTATATTTAATTTTCCTGTGTCTTCAACATTAGTACGAGCACCTTACTTGCTTTGGTTCTTTCATCTTAATGAGCAGCGATCTTGTGCGTCCCTAAACAGCTGCATTTCTCGTTCTTTTTTGGAAACCATCCACCGTCATCGTGTGATCATTGATAGACTGAAAAAAGTTTTCAACTTTTGCTTCTGCCTTGGAGGTTTATTCTAATTCTCTTGTAAAACGTTTTCTTGGGTATAAACCAGATTCAAATCATTCATCGTCATTTTGAGAATATAATTTCCTCTTTAAACACCGAGCGGTTTTTGGAGACATTTTCTTAGCTTTTGCCTTTTAGGGTTTGTTTCTGAATTTCCTTTGTCAAGAACATGGCTTTCCCACAAAATTATCTGTTACAGTGCTTCGTTGTTGAATTTATAAGATACCCATCTCGCTATTTCCACCAGAAATTGCATCCCTGCAATTTGTAGGCCCCCCTTTTTTCTTCTTCTTTGGATTTTCTTGCAAACACTAAGCGTGCGGCTCAAAAATTGTTCTTTCCAGCTATTTGGTTATACGTTTGTAATATGGGTTGTGTTCATGGCAAGTATTGTAGCAGGTACCCATCGTCAACAGAGAGTAATTCAGGGGACTACGGTGAAATGGGTTCACATATGAATGCCACCAGCAAGCATATACTTACACGAAGTTCACTAGAGATTGTTCCTGTCCCTTCCCGTAACTATGAATTGCAGTACTCTGTCTTAACACAGAGAGGTTACTATCCTGGCTCGCCTGATAAGGAAAACCAGGATAGTTTCTGCATTAGAACACAAGTTCAAGGTAACCCGAATGTACATTTCTTTGGTGTGTTTGATGGCCACGGTCATTTTGGTACTGAATGTTCCCAGTTTGTTAAGGATAGGTTAGTTGAAATATTAGCATATGATCCCACGTTGTTGGATGACCCTGTTAAAGCTTATAATTCAGCATTCTTAATGACAAACTATGAGTTACATAGTAGTGAGATTGATGATTCAATGAGTGGTACAACAGCGATAACAGTTCTTGTGATTGGAGATACAATTTATGTTGCTAATGTAGGCGATTCGAGAGCAGTTATTGCTGTTAAAAATGGGAATAGGATTGTAGCAGAGGATTTGTCTAGAGATCAAACACCATTTAGGAAAGATGAGTATGAGAGAGTTAAGCTTTCTGGGGCTAGGATTCTGACTGTTGATCAAGTCGAAGGGCTTAAGGATCCGGATATACAGGTGTGGGGTAATGAGGAAAGTCACGGGGGTGATCCTCCAAGATTGTGGGTGCAAAACGGGATGTATCCAGGAACAGCATTTTCGAGGAGTGTAGGGGATGGTACAGCTGAGACAATCGGTGTCATTTCTGTTCCTGAGGTGTCTATGGTTCGCCTTACTCCTGATCATTTGTTCTTTGTTGTTGCAAGTGATGGAGTTTTTGAGTTCCTCTCAAGCCAGACTGTTGTGGATATGGTATGGCATTATGACCCTTCTGTATTTTTCTTTTCTATGCGTTGCATTTATGATTTAGTGGTTGCCTTCGACTGCCTTCATATAGTTAAGCCTCTGATTGCTTGCTGCTTTTGGTTGTCCAGTTATAATTGATAGTTTTTTTTCCTTTTCATTAAAGTTTATAATTTCATGGAAATGAAGGAGTGGAATTTACACGGAGTTGTACAGATATTTAAGTCAGTATCAATCATTGAGTTTGATCTGCATCCAGACTTTCTCATTTGAATGAGGAAAGAGTGCCTGCTTACCATAGAAACCGATCAAAATAGACTAAAGGAAATTACCTTCTTTCTTGATTGGCATCAAATTTTATTGAATACATAATTGTGAAAATAGTTTTTCTTCATAATTTCTTTTCTCTGTACTGTCTGTAGACGTGTTTGGTGTTGCCTTTGCACTGCAGTGCCAAATAGGGGTTCATTGGCCTAGTTCATCGAACTACACCATCAAGTGCTGCAATAGAAGAATTACCTGTAACATTTCTGAGCTGCTCGCTGGCGAATTTAGTGTACTAAAATTTGCTTTTCCTCTAGAAACCGCAAATCAATTATATTGAGCCATAGTCAGACATTTGATCTGATTTAACAATTACTGCATTTATTTAATAACTTCTTGAAATGAAAAGGGTGCATGTGGATATTAGTTGCATGTTCTAATAAAATTTTCATTCTTAAAATGCTGTTTTTTTTTTTTGGAATTAAATTCGGTGTGCTAGAAATGATATCTTGTTAAGGTAAAACATGGCTATTGCTATGCTTTTGCATTTTTAAAACAAGCAACCAAAATTTAATTAATTGCCATTTAAAATTCTATTGTAAGGAACATAACTTAATGATGTTCTTCGTTGAAATAGCAAAAACATTGCATGCCACTGGGGGTAATATATGTCCTCTGAAATCATGTAACAAATAATTCTAGCCAAGGAAAAAACAGAGGGAAAAAAAAAATATGGATTCCATTGGAATTTTGAATTGATTATCACTTTCTTCCGTGATGAAATTCTAGTCAAGTTGGTTGTAGACTTTTTATCTCTGTTTTTTTACTCTCATTCCTGCTGTTTCTGTCCCTAGATATTTTAATGTCTCTTTCTATTGATAGGTGGCAAGATGCACAGATCCCCGAGATGCTTGTGCTGCCATTGCTGGGGAGTCATACAAAATATGGTTGGAACATGAAAGCAGGACAGATGATATTACAATCATTATTGTTCACATTAAGGGCTTGTCTAATGTAAGTTTGATTAGGGGGCCATCACCTCTGGATCAGAAATTTACCTTGCAATAAGAAGCGAATTCACAGATCTGCAACTTTCCATGAGTCGAAGCCCAGCTGTTGTTGTTCCATCTCCATCTCACTAGAAGCCCTTGGAGCTGGTGGGTCTATATGTCTTGTGCAATTGAGCTACAACTATATTATTGACTGGGTGATGTTCCCTTGTTGTTTACTATAGTAATCCTATCAAATTACCTCTAGAAAGCTGCTTCACATTCATTTTATTTCCATGTAGTTTCACTTGTTTAATACATTTGATGCTGCCTGTTCCTCATTTGCCTCAAATTTGGTTCCAAGGAATCTATTCCTTGAAGTCTCAGTGATCTTTTTTTCGGCTTGTATCAGGATGGGGGTTAGTGGCACCCTTTGCTAATACGGAAGGCAATTTGGTCTGCACGCTCAAGGATCTCCAGGCTGCAAGCTCTTTACCAATATGTCAACTAAAACATGGTGACTAACTACACGTGACTTGGTGAGAAAAATGCTCCCCTTTTTGCTGCAACTCTTCCCCTTCTAATCTAAACTTAAGGTGAGTTGGAAATCAAACTTCGGAGAGATTCCGGGATGTTCAGGCTGATAATCATGAATTCCATGAAGATTCCTTTTTCTTTATGATGTATCAAGAAAGAAAATTTTTCATCAGGTTTCTGCTTGGAAGCTCAACGCCTCAGTTGTAATCCTAGATCTTCCTGATATCTCTGAAGAGTAGGCATGTAAAGATACAAAGTAAATGTATAAATAATGCATATCCTACATGATATCTAATATTGTTATTGCAGCTACCATGCTTGGTATCCGCTGACAAACAATAAACAGGTCCAGTGAAATCTATAGGCTTTGTTCAATTACTTCAAAGATTTGATGTTGTCTCTGGACGTCCAAGTTCCTGCAATGATATTGGGTTAGCTGTCTGATCCAACCAATGCCCGAGAATGGGGTTGTTTTCCACAGGATGCGACTTTCTCGTCCTTGTGTTCTTGTTTCTTTAGTAAGTGACCAAGGTTTCAAGTCGCATGCCCCCACCTCTTGGAGAAAGATTGGATTGATGCAGGCAATTCATTTCAGCGGAGTTAGTGAGCGGCAACCCATTACTTGGTGACAAGTTCACCACAGAGCTCACAAATCACAGTACAGTAGGGGAAGAAAAAGAAAAAGAAAAAATCTTTGCCATTTGAAGGTCCTAGGCAACCCAGGAACAACAGCCCCAGTTAGCGCAAAAGATTTTCTTATTAGTGTTTTAAGAGTGTTTTTTTGTTTTAATATTTTTTTGTTCAATTACTTCAAAGATTTGATGTTGTCTCTGGACGTCTAAGTTCCTGCAATGGTATTGGGTTAGCTGTCTGATCCAACTAATGCCCGAGACACGGGGTTGTTTTCCACAGGATGTGACTTTCTCGTCCTTGTGTTCTTGTTTCTTTAGTAAGTGACAGAGGTTTCAAGTCGCATGCCCCCACCTCTTGGAGAAAGATTGGATTGATGCAGGCAATTCATTTCAGCGGAGTTAGTGAGCGGCAACCCATTACTTGGTGACAAGTTCACCACAGAGCTCACAAATCACAGTACAGTAGGGGAAGAAAAAGAAAAAGAAAAAATCTTTGCCATTTGAAGGTGCCAGGCAACCCAGGAACAACAGCCCCAGTTAGCGCAAAAGATTTTCTTATTAGTGTTTTAAGAGTGTTTTTTTGTTTTAATATTTTTTTTATTTTTTAAAAATTATTTTTAATACCAACAAATTAAAAAAATACTAAAATATAGAAAAATATTTTTTTAAAAAAATAAATTTTCATTAAATATTGTCAAGCCTTGGGTCTGTTAAATATTGTCATTTTTTATGAAGGAAAATGAAAGGATGCTGAAAAATTGTCAAGCCTTGGGTCTGTTAGTTAAATATTGTCATTTTTCATGAAGGAAAATGAAAGGAACCTGAAAAATTGTCAAGCCTTGGGTCTGTTAAGAACAAGCTCAAATTATATATTATAATAAAGAACACTAAACCATGGGGTGAAAACACTTTATACATGTGTATTGTTGACTTTCTTATAAATTACGATGCACTGGAGAGTGATGTTTTTCTATTTTTGTCATTTTCATTCTCAAAGGTTTTTTCTCCCCGACTCAGTTCTTCAACAGAAAAGGACAATTGCTTTCTATTTTCCAACCAGGGGCAAAATGAAAAGTGTTGAAAATAGGTGGTGGTTCGAAATTGTGATGGAAAGTTCAATTTAATCCTTTAATTTTTCAAATTATACCTTTTCAATCCTTTAAGTTCTTTAAAATTAAATTTTGATACAAAACTTCATTTTTTTTTTTCAACCCTTAGTTTGTGAGAGAAGAGAGAGCTTTGTCGGATTTAGACTCGTAGAGAGAAAATCGTCATTAATATCAATTTCAACCACTAAAATAATTGATCTAAATATCCACTGATTCCATTTGATGAGAAAAATTTAACGATGGTTGTTTAGAACCTCTATATCATCTGAAAAAACAAATCATAGTTAAGAAAACAAAATTTTATCTGGTTTGATTTTGTGTTTTTGGATTTTTTGGGTTTCATATATTAATAAATTAGTTTTTAGATGTTTTAAAGGTGTTTATAAAATATTTTTAGGATAAAATGGGGTTTTATGTAACGATCTACACTTTCATATATGTTTAAAGTTACTTTCTTACAATTTTGTATCAAAAAATATGTATAATGTTTTTTTTTTACAATTCTTATATCATAGTCTACCAAAATTTCAACCAAAATTTTGGTAAAGTTTTCTATGTACTGGAGGTCTTAAGTTATCTACATATAATTTTTTTATACTTTAAATATCTCATATCTCATGACTCACTCACTCATGACTCCATCATCCTAAATCTCCATTCACAAACATTATTATTATAACCACAATATTTATATCATATTAAATAACAAATATCATTTTTTTTGTATTACAAACAAATATATATTACTTAATCATGAAGTGAAAATATAACATTAACCAAAATGAGGAAGACTTGATATGTAATAATAAACTTGATATTTATTACTACTTCTATTATAATCCTCCAACCAAGAGTCTAAGTTAGACTAATTACAAACAGTAATATTATGCAATACTGCATAAGTTTACATTATAATTACATGTCAAAAAAGGAAGTCTATACACACACAAAAGTCTCCCTAATATTTACAGGTCACACAGACAAAGAAACGAGCCTACCGGATATGGGAAGTTCCTACAGTTAATGAAAAAATAATACAATAAAATATATTATATTAAAATAAACATGAATATTTCAATAAAAAGATTCTTTCTATGATAATAAATTTAGTGTGTTCATCAATCTCTCTTTTTATTTTATTTTTGTTAGATTTCCATGATTCGTTAGGTAACACAGGCATTTTAATACTTTCATATTTCAATATGGCGTTCCATTCTTAGACGCCTATCTCTTCCTTAGTCACCTTTAGCAACCAAATCAATTTTCATAATTCCTGCATTTCATCTTCGAAAGCCAATTTCATCTATGATTCTATAATCATTTCCAACAATTTAACCGATTGCTATACATCCAACATTTCATTCTTGAAGCCAGTTTCATTTCGTGATTCAACAATCACTTCTACTCATTTTTGAAAGCCAGTTTCATTTCATGATTCAACAATCATTTTTAACAATTTAATCGATTACTATACATTTGGCATTCTATTCTCGAAAGCTAATTTCATTTCGTGATTCAACAATCACCTCCAGCAATTTAATCGATTGCTATATCCGACTTTCCATTCTCAGAAGCCAATTTCATTTCGTGAGTGAACAAGCACTTCTATCAATTTAATTGATTGCTATACATTTGGCATTCTATTCTCGGAAGCTAATTTCATTTCGTGATTCAATGATCACCTCCAGCAATTTAATCGATTGCTATATCCGACTTTCCATTCTCGGAAGCCAATTTCATTTCGTGATTCAACAATCACTTCTATCAATTTAATTGATTGCTATACATTTGGCATTCTATTCTCGGAAGCTAATTTCATTTCGTGATTCAATGATCATCTCTAGCAATTTAATTGATTGCTATATCTGACTTTTCATTCTCAGAAGCCAATTTCATTTCGTGATTCAACAATCACTTCTAGCAATTTAATCGATTGATATACATCCAATGTTCGATTCTCGAAAGCCAATTTCATTTCATGATTTAATGATCACCTCTAGCAATTTAATCAATTGCTATACATCCGATGTTCCATTCTTGGAAGCCAATTTCATTTTGTGATTTTATTAATCACCATCAACAACTTTATTGGTTGCTATAAATCTGGTATTCCATTCTCGGAAGCCAGTCTCATTCTATGATTCAAAAATCACTTCATTCTAATATTAAATCCATATGAAAAGTTTCATCTTTATGACAATTAATACAACAACTCAAATAATTTTATTATCAGATTTACATAGCTTAATAAGAGACATCTAAGTAATGTTGTCACCTACTTGGAGTATAATGTGATGTTCCAGTGTGGATACGCTAGACTACCTCGGGGCTCTCTCCTGCACTATAATGAGATCGAAGTTTGTTTATCATAAACTTTGGATCGAACCACAAATCTTAATTGACATATTTCTTTCATCCAGAAATTTAAAATATATTAGTTCATTCATGTGTATCCAGAAATTTAAAATATATTAGTTTATTCATGTGTTTCTCATCCAAAATCCCATGACCATTTCTTTTAAAATATCCATGGTTAGAGATTCCTCCCAAATAGTTGCCATTCATTCATCAATGTGCTTTTACTACTACACATTGTTTTGCGTTTAACTTGTTTAATTGGGAAATATAGTGCAATTTTATTTTCTCACACATTAACATGTCCCTTCTTGGTTATTAAGAAAAGGGAGGTTAGATTACCCCTTAACACATCTAATTTTGCTCATTCTCAACACTCTCACAAATCTGTCTTTTAGGTGGCAGTCTGACCCTTCCATGGATTTTTATGCATAATTGGAGCTGTAAAGGTTCAGCTTATGCAAAGTTTGCTTCAAATGAGAGTTAAGATCTCTAGTACTAATGCCATGAAGAGGTATACTCAAAATTCCATTCTCATCTATTTCTAATTTCAGCTACAATTTAGTCATTATAAGCTATCATATACAGTAGGACCTATCTTCTGTTTTTTATTCGTAACTTGAGTTTTAGGAACTTGAATCAGGTACGGCCAATTTCTAATGAACGTTAACACCCATATGCACAACGTCAAAGAAGAAACTTATCCAAACTTTCATGCTCCACTGGTTCGAAATATTTTACTCACATGCCAGCCAACAATTTCAGTTTTAGAATGCATAACCTGACCCCTCATTAGTATTTCGCCCGCATTTGGAGTTCCATAACTCCAAATGACCCACATCTTGTTGCAATGGAAAGTTAACATACCTACACTTAATCATATGAAGAAAAATATCGTAAATTCTTTCGATTTCTGTTCTCAAACTCAGCTGCAACTTGGATGTCAGAGTTGTCCAGCTGCAGCTCAATGTCTCCCTTCATCAATAATCATTCAAGTAAAGAAAGTCTTCCTCCACTCTTTTCTTCCTTTGGCCAAACCCAAGGGCCTCTTTTTTATATTAAGTAAAAAAATATTGTTAAATATACAACGAATTTTAAATTCATAGTTTAAATCTTTTGTTTTTTTTTTTAAATATATTAGCAGTACCAAAACTTCTTCTAAAAAAAATATATTAGCAGTACCAAAACTTCTTCTTTTTTTCGGTGTTCAAAAAATATTTACTTCACTTCTGACCCAGTGCCAGGCCAATGCTGTAGTATTACCTTTCACAAATGCATCGCAGTTATAGTACAGAACTAGAGATGCAAGACCGACCCACCCTTTAACATCAAGGTTATGTGCAGAGATACAAAATTTATTGCTTAATATCAGAACTAAATGGAGAGCTTCTCACTTGTCGAGTTTTGCACTATGTTACACTGCTCCACCGACTTGTTTAATTCGTCAGCGTCTTTGGTCACTTTGCCAGCAAACACAATATCTTTGCTTAACCACCAGGGCAATCGTGTTAGTGTAGTTAAGAACATCACCATTTGAGATAGATTGTCCTTGGTTGAGGCTGAAAAGCTTCCACATGTGCTTGATCCCTTCCTGACAGAAAGGGGCTGCAGCCAGCATCAATTGCTTCATCAAGGGTAGGTTGTTAGATAAGGTGCAGATCCACCCCCTTCATACTGCAACTCAATGGGTATTCTTGAAGCTGGATCAACATCATAACTTCTTAAAATGGAGGCTGAAGAGAAAGCTCCACTGGCAATTTTCCAGCAGGGAAATCTCAGGACAAGGCCAATTGACAGGAATTGGCAGCAGCAGCAGCTTCCCCAAGAGACCAATCCAAGGCTTCATTGAAGGCTGAAATACAATGGTTTGGACTAACCTCATAATCCCTCATGCTTTCAAGGACATCCAAGGAAGGATTTAAGTGGGTTAGAACCAAGTCCACTGTTTTTATGCAGTGAAAATAAGGTTGGAGGGGTGATTCACTTACCAACCACCAGAGTCCTTGCGCATGTCACTGGAA
The DNA here is from genome assembly GCF_000495115.2 of Populus euphratica. NCBI lineage: Eukaryota > Viridiplantae > Streptophyta > Magnoliopsida > Malpighiales > Salicaceae > Populus > Populus euphratica. The sequence goes on from NW_011500214.1 coordinate 168,659, forward strand.
AATCCATCACTTGTTTTGTCTTCAATAAGGAAAACAATCGAAAACCTACTTATCTGTGATTTCTCTATATCCAAAAGGCTCAATTCATTGACTATGATGGAGGAAAGACCCAAATCTTCTTCACAATTCGAACCACTTAAGACAAGAAGGGGCAATTGGAACCAGAAGGGATGTGCATCAGAAGGTTATGAAGTTGGATTCTTTGAAGATTCCACGGGATGCTTCCAGATACAAGGAACAAAACAACACTTGCACCATCTACTTTCACATTCGAATAGTCAAACTTAAAATCCTTAGCAACTGACAAGCAGCAGTTCAGGTGATTACCAGATTGTCAGGCCAGTAGATGAAATTAGCATATCGCCATCATCATTATCTTTTATAGAAGGCATGAGCTTTGAAAACACCCATGAGCCTGCTACAGACCTTATGATCAACGAGTTTTGCCTGAACATTATACAATTTGGTAAAATTTTATAATTATTAATATTAAAGTTATAATTATTAATATTTACTGTATAAAAGAGAAATAAATGTAATAAAAAAAAGAGAGAGATAAAATCACCTTTAAGGTTTTTTTATAATTTATCTTTTTGATATTGAGAACTGTCATAACCTAATTTTTGATTTTTTTATTTATTAAAAAATTAATGAAAAAATGATTAAAAAAAAAAGTAAATAAAGAATAAATTAAAATTTGAGTTATTGGCAACATGATTAAAAAGTTTAAATATTTAATTAAACTATTTCTTCTATACTTTATCTTTTTTATATTGAGGACTACCATAACCTAATTTTTAATTTTTTTATTTACTAAAAAATTAATGAAAAAATAATTAAAAAAAAAGTAAATAAAGAATGAATTAAAATTTAGGTTATTGGCAACATGATTAAAAAGTTTAAATATTTAATTAAACTATTGACTAATTTAATTAATTAAATTAAGAGTTTAATTAGAGAATTAATAAATTTTGAGACTTAATTGAACTTGAGATTAAGTTAATTAATCAAATTAAAAGAAATTGAGGAATTAATGAGTTTGAGGATTTAATTAAACTTTGATTTAATTAATTAAAGGAATCAGGAGTGTAATTGAAGAAATACCAAAGTTTGGAGCCGATTTAAGAAAAATTGCTAGAAAATTAAAGTCCAAGGATGAAATTGAATAGTCCAAAAACCCAGGATTGTTGTGTAAATGGCACTATAAATCAAGGATTCAATTGAATTAATCCAAGGGTACAATTAGAAATTGATTATTAATGATTAGGATCTCAATTGTGAAGTTTAAAATGTATAGGGACCAAAGTGAAAACATGCCTCAAAAACACAAACGGCGCCGTCTGGAAGACTGCGTTCCCTTCCGTTTCCCACGGAGAAAACCGATTCAACGGGGAAATCTGCAGCAAATAACAGGGAAATCTGCAGCAAATCATGGACCACAATCCCGTTTGTGGGGTGTAACAGTTGTGGAAGCTCTCTGGCCTTTTAAAAGGCAGAGATGAGCAATGAAATATGAGGAAAAAACGGAAAAAAACCAAGAACACAAAAACTAAAAAAACCGGGGGGGAAGAACACTGGGAAACAGGAAATAAAAAAACACAGAGGGAAAAAATAGAGAGATCACAGAAAGGAGATTGAAGAAAAAAAACGGGGGAGAACGAACGAAACAGAGGGGGGAGGGAAATTTCTTGCCAGGACCACACCTTTATATATCATCATCTTCGTCTGTCCCTCGGCAAGCACAGGGAAACAGAAGTCCAAGGAAGAACAAGAGGACTACACAGGAGCATAAAGAGGAACCGAAGCAGAGCTTTGGATAATCCATCGCACCTCCGTCTCTTAAATCAGAGAGCAAGCCAGGCAAACAAATGCAAATAGGACATAAGCAAGCCAGGAAATATAGAAAACAAGAACCAGAAGAGTAGAGGGAGAAGTTGGCTTTGGCCAGTCAGCACGCCTTCGCCATTGTCTTCGTCAACAAGCTCCAGCACCACGCAGACATTGAGAGAGACAAGGAGAACAAGAGAAGCAAAAAAAACTAGAGGCAGGGAAAGCAAGAAAGAGGCAGACGATCAGCAACCGGGCGCCTTCGCCTCCAGCAGACCAGGTAAGCAGCTTCTTCTTCTTCATTTTGTTGTAACTAATTAGCATTTACACTATGCAAGTGAATTTTAATTCACTTGCACAGTGTAGCTGGCTGGGTCCAGCCCAGCCCAAATAGGTTGAGCTGAACCTAGCCCGAAAATAGAATAAAAAAAATAAAAAATAAAAAGTATAAAAATAAAAATAGCATAGTGACCCAAGCCCGTGACGAGTTGCAGGAGGACGAGAGTAGCTGAGAGCAAAATTGTATGGACCCAAGCCCGTGACGAGTACAGGGATGGAACGAAAGGCTTGACAATAAAAATGAATCTGGTTCTATATCCAGTCTTTGTACATTCCATGACCATGACCATCCACCCACTGCTAGCTGCTCCAAGCAAATATATATATATATATATATATATATATAGATAGATATATATATTCTTGATTCTTGTTTTTAAGTTTCATTAAGAAATAATTAAAAATATTTACTTTTGATTATTTTATTAAAATACTACTTTGATACAAGCTAGGATAGGATATATACAGTCATAACAGCATATTTTTCTGTATTAGCTCCATTATAAGAAGAGAAAAAAAAAACAGTGATGGCGGGAGGCGGTTCGGTGCAGAAAACCGAGGAAGAATGGAGGGCTGTTCTCTCCCCCGAGCAGTTTCACATCCTTCGTGGCAAGCGAACAGAGTGAGTCATGGATCCTCTCCCCCCTTCTCCTCTCATCATATTACCTTCAAGTGATTTTGATCTGATGATCTATAAATATAAACACAAACATGCAGGCCGAAATTCAGTGGAGAATATGATAAGTTTTTTGAGCAAGGAGTTTACAATTGTGCTGGTTGTGGGACACCTCTTTACAAATCCACCACCAAATTCAACTCTGGCTGTGGCTGGCCTGCTTTCTATGAAGGTCTACCTGCTGCGATAAATCGATCTGTAAGTTCTTCTTCTTCTTCGGCCTGCTTTCTATGAAGGTCTTCCTGCTGCGATAAATCGATCTGTAAGTTCTTCTTCTTCTTCTTTTTCTTTTGACTTTCAGCCGGACCCAGATGGGAGGAGAACTGAGATCACATGCGCAGCTTGTGGGGGGCATCTGGGTCATGTATTCAAGGGCGAGGGTCACAAGACTCCAACAGACGAACGCCATTGTGTCAACAGCATCTCTATCAAGTTTGTTTCTTCTCAGTGATCTCCTCTCTGAGTTAATTAATAAAGGCTTTTATTATCCATTGTAAACCCAGCCCCTATGCCTGCCACCAAAACCAGTCTAAGCACAAAATAATATGTGAAATATGAGAAATATCAATCCCAGCCCATGCCTCCATTTCTTTTATCTATTGTCACCCTTGTTTAGCCCTTTTTCTGAGGTGGTGTTGTGTAAAAGTACATAATGTGGCATAGGAACTAGGTGAATAAATTTCAAGATACAGCTTTTTAAAAGGATCTCCATTTTTTCCATCAAAATAATCTACTTTTTCCTGGGCATTCGGGCAATGAGATGGAATTGTCTACGCATCCCTTCCAAGCTAAGGGTTTTTATTCTACAAATGGTTATGTCCGTCTCAGAAATCATGGTTTCTAAAGACTCAGAGCAATTTTTGACAGTCACCAAAATGTCTCAGATTATTTATGATTTCTCAGAGAGAGAGATAGAGATAGAGAGAGAGATTTTAAGAAAAACAATGACTCTCAATTGCGTATGTGGGGCTAGGATTGGACAAACATACCGAAATGAACATGAAGATTGTCCACCATGGCCATCTTCAATAGAGAAGAAAGGGCAGGCATTTCGTTGATTGCCAAGGAGCATCTGCATCTATCGTCTTGAAGCAAAAAGGACTTTAAGAGCCAATTAAGATGTTAACTGGTGACATAAAAAAGGAAACAGCAGAGAGTCAATCCTAGAAACACACTTGCTAATTAGAATAACTGTTTTTTCTTCTATCAATTTCTTCTCTTATTTTGCAAGCCTACAAGCTGATAAAGTATTGAGTCCAAATAATTAACAAGTAATTCCCAGTGCCTATTTATTTCTGCTGTACAACACAAGTATTTTCTCATCTCTTGCTTGCCTATTTATTGGAAACAATAAAGTACTGCACGATACCACTGTGAACCAAGAGAAGCAAATGCTATATTTCTTTTGGATAGAATCCCGATACGAGAACATTCCGAAATTCTTGAATAGCTCAAATGTTTACAGCAATCCATTGTATTACAAAACTTGCCAATCGGAGAGTTATGAATGCTGAATTCAATGGAGAGTTTATTGTGAGCCGAGAGTTAATCACGGTTTTGGAGCTTGTGAGTGCCGAATCTTCACTTCCCCTTGTCATTCTTCATCCTATCATTGCATGCCTTCAAAGCTTGAATTTCTGTGAAGCATTTTAACAAGCAGGACGACTGTCAGCCCTTGTTCATGAGCAACGATGCAAACCCGGACAACAAATAAAGTTTAGCATATACCCTTTTGGCAAGATTTCCAGTTTCTATTGGAATTAACAAGGCAATCCCGAAAATTATAAGCAAAAGGAAAAAAAAAAAAAAAAGGTTAATCCAGATCAGTGACTGATAAATACCCTTGCTGGGTATGGGGTTTTAGAGCCTTTCCTTTTTTCTTGATGTAGTGGGACATAATACCTGTAGGGATAGGTAGAGAGAGGAGCATTGTTTGAGTTGCTTAACGTTGTCATCATCCTCATCTGCATCGCTCTGGTGAAGCGGTTGCTGACGAGGTGGTGGAATGGAGATGTGTATGCTTGGTAGCTCAGCCATTGCGGGGTCGGTCGGTTATCCTCAATGCCTAAATTTGTTGGGGTAAGCCATTTAAAAATAATAAGTGACTAAATTTTAATATTTAAATTAAGTTTTGTTATTAAAAAAAAAGATAATATTATACTTGGTGTCCGAAATAAGTATTGTAAAAGATAAAATTTAATATTAAATTTACAAATCGAAGAGAAAACCAACACCCTTTATATTCATGTAAGGATAAAAATATAAATTTAATTTACAAAAAGTATATATATTTATTAGAAGGTACAGCTATAAGCCTTAAAAATATAAAAATATCCGGGTAAAACCCCAAAAAAAGAAAAAAAAATTAACGGAGGTGATAAGTTATCCTTATAATTCCATATCAAATTTAATGTATAATTACATAATTTTAATTCCTATAATGATTGTTACAGTGACTAATAATAGCATTACAATTTTCTTTTCCAACAAAAACAAATCCATGGCCTAAAAGCATAGATGTAAAATCCAACCCTAGATGTAATAAGAGCAATATTTAAATCACATACTAGAAGAAACTGTCCGGATTAAATAAAAAATAAAAAAAATAAAAACCAGAACAATATGTTTGTCAATTTCTTTTTTTAAAAAAAAGTTATATAAATATGGTTTAAGAGTCAGGTTTTTTACTAGATTTGACCCGAATTAACCATATTATCAAATTAATTTTTAATTAGATAAAAAAATGTCAAGTGAATCCACCATGCAGATTCAAATTTCATAACTATATTTAAAAACCAAAGTTTTTAAACTCGGTGTGGTAGTAAACCCGGTTCCAGATCCAAGTCGACCCTAATTTTTTTATAAATTAAAATGAAATTATTTTAGTTAAAATCATAAATAATTAACATGTTCTAACCGAATTTTTAATCAAATCATCTAGGTTTCTGACTTAAAAAATTCAGTCCCAGATTAATCAATCAAGCCGGGTTTCAAAAGCGAGGTTAAGAGTCCATTAAAAATGTTGAACATAGACTCCCACCTACCATAGAAAGGTGTAAGGAGGGGTTCGAAATCTCATCCGTCAGTCTCATTTTCCAAGTCACACTCCCATGTATTTTTCACTTGCTTTTCGATGCTTCCGACTATCAAATTCAACTAAAATGATTGCAAAAAAGAAAAAAAAATGGAAAAATAGTTGGAATGTGTATCATGTTCTCAAATGTGGAAGGAAGATTTCACGTGCATCATCTTGTTTTCTAATTTTTTTATAAAAAAATTGCCTCCTTCGGCTATAAATCCTTGGGGTTGTTGTTTCTCTAAAAATAGGCAGGAAACTAAATACTTTTAGCTATATTTAAATTAAATTATGAGTCAAGGGTGTAGATTTTGTATTTATCAAACTTTGAATTTGACCCATATTTAGATTAAAATAATATAATTTCTTAGATTAACACAAAAGCTGACCTAGATAAAAGACTTGGTAACTAGATTAATTATTTTTATTAAAATAATAGTGTTTTTTTTTTATAAGCAAGGCAGATCTGGTTTATTTAAGTTAATTAAATTATCAAAAACTTAGTTAAATCGAAAGAGTTTTATCAAATTAATATTTTATTCAATTTAATTAAAAATCTGAATTGGATCACATTATAAATCTCTATTTCCACATCGACTTGTTAGACCGGAATAGATTTAACAATTATGATTATCTAATTATTTTTACTAAATCATTACATTAAGTTTTATTAAAAACATGTTTGCATTGGGTAAAAAATATTCCTAGGTAACCAAGATTAAAGATTAATAAGTGCTTTCTCGGCTTCTCCAACTATATGAATTAGGACACTCTGTGCCTTTTGGTTGTCATGGCCAAATAAATAAAGAAGAATAAGTTTATGGTTATTTCATTATCCATTTAGTAGTTTTATGAACTTGATTTTGGAAAGTGTATCATTTGATGTATTTTTTTAAAACCATGATCTTAGATGCAAATCACAGTTTGAAAACTAAATTCCAAATTAAATATTTGTTTAACATTGTAGTAGCTTTAACTACTTTCAAAATACTTTTTAAATTATTTTTTATCTTAAAAATATTATATTAAAGTGTTTTTAAGTGTTTTTTAAGTTTTTAATATGTTAATTTAAAAAAATTAAAATAAAAACATCATTTTATTTATTTTTTTAATTAAAAATCATTTTTAAAAAATATGGTACACTACATTATCAAACATACATCAAAAATATGATACACTACATTATCAAACATACATCAAAATTTTTATTAAATGCATACCAGTAAGCATAATGAAAAAAATAATAATGATGCAACCAAATATTCGGTGCAAATTGTCTGATTACTAGGTTAATTCATAAATAAAAAAATTATTTAAAATAAATTAATTATATTTTTTATTATTATTATTTTTTAATATATTGACCTATTAATCTTTATTAAATTAACTAAATTTCTAAAAATTAACCCAGATAATATTTTATTTTATTTAATTATAAAATCAATCTAAATAAAATAACAAGTTACAAGCGTAACTCAATTCATCAGGTTTTAAATTTATTTTTTAATGATTATAAATTTGAATTTTTTTAAAGTTATTAAAAATTTATATAATTATTAATTTTAAAACTCATAAAATTAATTAAAATATATATAAATTATTTAAATATTTATATTAATAAAACAAAATCCTTAATTTTTTTGGATCAATCCCCTTAACCAAATCGTGCTTGGTGACTATGATTTAACATACATCACAATCAAATAAAAAGGAGATGGTGTTTCTTTGTGCGACTCCATTAAGTTATCAACAAACTTGATGCGTGGGTGGAATTGCTACCAGCAACTAGAAAGAAGAATGAAATGCATTCAATCTCCTAAATTTTTTATTTTTTCTCGATAGTTAAAAATACATTTTCGTTTTGACAGGACATTTCCCTTTTCTTTTCCTTTGCATGAATATTTGGAAGGATAATAAATAAAATAAAAAAGAGATGAAAAGACACCAATTTGTGAGTAGGTGCCATGTTTGGATTTTTATTTATTTATTTATTTTAAGAAGGGGTAGGTGCCCTTGTTAAATTAAGAGATTGAGTAAATTTTAACTTAACCACGTGTAATTATTTTTTTTAATAAAAATAGATTTAAAGCGAGGCCAACCACACTCTAAAAGAAATATTATATATTTATAATAACTACTTAATTTATGTTGTCTTCACCAACAAGTATTTAGTATAATCTTATCATATTTATGTTGCATTTAAATAAATAAAAATTGTATCAATTGAATATATATTATATTATAATGATGAAACTTAAACTCATATAGGGTAATTTTATTATTTTTTATTTTATTATTTATCAAAAGATTATAGTATTAGTTCATATATATCAAAACCAAATTTATTAAAAAAAATTATGATTCAAGTCATGTTAATTAATTAACACAAATCAATCATGATAATGTTATTTCACTTCAAAAAATAAAAATTAAATAAAATTATTTTAATTTTTTCAAGTTTAATTATATTTTAATTAAATTGTTACTCTTTTTAAATTTAAAAATATTATTTTTCATCTAATTTTTTAATCTAACTTTAGTCAAGTCCCGACCTGCTGTACCAAGTTGAATTTAATAATGCTCATTAAAATCTATACAAAAACACTCTAATTATATGCAGCTAACCATGGTTAGTTGGTATGGTTAAAATCAGTCATAGAAAAAAAGGCCAAAAAAGAAAGAAAAAAGAAACTCTAGGACTACATAAATTTGCAACAAATACAATTATGAAAAACTAAAAAAAACAGGGAGGAGAAATAACTACATATATTTCTGCCATTTCTGTGATGTTTTGAGATTGGTCTCCAATTTTTTATACCCTTTTGATTTTTATGTTAGCTCACATTTCTGGTACGCCTCGATCATTCCATTCTTGTCTCAAATCTTTATTTCTTTTATAGATGTTTTATCTATCTATCTATTTATATCATTTGTGTTTGCCTCAATCGATAAATCTCCTTAATTTTAAGCTGTTTTGTTCCATTTCCTGCTCAAATTTATATGGTTCGTGTTGAGATATCATGTTTTTGTCAACTGGGATTATTTTTAATTCATTGGTTATTGATTATTTCTTCTTCTTCTTCTTCGTTTTTGTTTCTGGGAATTCTTTTTTATTGATTGATTTTGCGATTCTTGACTTGGGTTATTGTTTGGCAGTGAGATAAAATGGTGAAGAAATGATTTTTTGATTGCTTGATTTGTATTGATTCTTGATTTAGCTGCTTTTTTTTTAATGATTATTTGAATTTTGATACATTAAATGGGGGGGTGCATCACCGGTTGATGGATAGATGATCGATAAGGTTTGAGTGATATAAAGATATTGGTTTTGTTTATTTACAGATTAAAATGGCGTCAATGGTTGCTAAAGCAAGTAGTAGTAGTTGTCCCATTCAAGTTTTGCCAATGGCGTCTATCCAAGAAAAGGGAAGCAGGAATAAGAGGAAGTTCCGTGCGGATCCACCTTTGGGTGACCCGAGTAAGATTATGTCTTCAGCTCAGAATGAGTTTCCAGGTTATGAATTCTCTGCTGAGAAATTTGAAGCCGCCCCAGGTCATGGGCAGTCCAGTGCCTGTGACTTGTGTGGTGTGAACCAATACCATTCTGATGGGTTAAAACTTGACCTTGGATTGTCTAGTGCCTTAGGTTCATCTGAGGTTGGGCCAAGCCAGCCTAGAGGGAAAGTAGAGTCAGAGGAATCCCATGATGCTGATTGGAGTGATCTTACAGAATCTCAGCTAGAAGAACTTGTTTTGAGCAATTTGGATGCAATATTTAAGGGTGCAATTAAGAAAATTGTTGCTTGTGGTTATACTGAGGAAGAGGCTACGAAGGCTATTTTGAGGTCTGGTCTCTATTATGGGTGTAAATACACTGTGTCAAATATAGTGGATCATACTTTAGCGCTTCTTAGGAATGGTCATGATATTGAACCTTCAAGAGAGCACTGTTTTGAGGATTTACAACAGCTGGGGAGGTATGTATTGGCAGAATTGGTTTGTGTACTTCAGGAAGTCAGGCCTTTCTTCAGCACTGGAGATGCAATGTGGTGCTTGTTGATTTGTGACATGAATGTTTCTCATGCTTGTGCAATGGATGGTGATCCCTTGAGCAGCTTTGCTACTGATGGTGCTTCAAATGGGATCGCATCTCTTTCTGCTCAGCCCCAGTTGAAACCAGAAGCCAAATGTTCTGAACTAAACCTTCCAAATCCTTGTTCTCAATCAGAGACAAGCACCAATGTGACAGGAGTTCCCAAAAATACAAAACCCAAGAACTGTGCTGTTCTCAATGGACCGGTATCAGATAAAGAGGGATCAAATTCGACAGTCGATGATAAATCCTCCAACATTGCAGGATCATCTCAATCTCAATCTCAATCTACTATACTGGAAGAAAAGTTTATCGTCAGTAGGAAGGTCCATTCTGTTGTTAATAAGAGAGAATACATACTTCGACAGAAGTCAGTTCATTTGGAGAAGAGCTATCGGACGTATGGGTCTAAAGCTTCGAGAGCAGGGAAACTAAGCGGCTTGGGTGGTTTAATCTTGGATAAAAAATTGAAATCTGTTTCAGACTCTACTTCTGTTAACATAAAGAATGCTTCATTAAGATTAAGCAAGGCAATGGGAGTTGATGTGCCTCAAGATAACAGGAACCTGAATCTTCCTAGCAATCCCTCTTCCCATGTAACATTTAATTCAGTATCTTCTAGTACAAGCTCTTCAATCCCTAAGACTGATATCTCATCCGCATTACCCCCAGTAAGTGTCCTTCCAGTTCTACCTACAGTCAACACCCCACCTGCATCATCAGCAGCTGATACCGAGCTCTCTCTTTCACTGCCTGCAAAAAGCAACTCAACTTCAGTGCCTACTAGCTGCAGTGCTGAGGCACCTATGTCTAGTTATGCTGGGATATTGTATGACAAGTCTCTAACACAGTGGGTCCCCCGTGACAAGAAGGATGAGATGATTATGAAGCTTATTCCAAGGGCACGGGAACTACAAAATCAGCTCCAAGAATGGACAGAATGGGCAAATCAAAAGGTTATGCAGGCTGCTCGAAGGCTGGGTAAGGACAAGGCTGAACTTAAGTCACTAAGACAAGAGAAGGAAGAGGTTGAAAGGCATAAGAAAGAGAAGCAAACTCTGGAGGAAAGCACCATGAAGAAGCTTACTGAAATGGAAAATGCTTTGTGCAAGGCAAGCGGGCAGGTGGAGATAGCCAATTCTGCTGTCCAGAGGCTCGAGGTGGAGAATGCTGCTTTGAGGCAAGAAATGGAGGCCGCAAAGTTACGTGCAGTTGAGTCAGCTGCAAGCTGTCAGGAAGTATCAAAGAGGGAGAAGAAAACACTAATGAAGTTTCAGTCATGGGAAAAGCAAAGAGCTCTGCTCCAGGAAGAGTTTGCAACCGAAAGACACAAGGTTTTAGAGCTACTACAGGATCTTGAGCAGGCTAGACAAATACAGGAACAGTATGAGGTATGCTTCTGAGAATTTGGCTCCAATTTCCTTTTCCTCCATCTTTTCTCAGAGGCTACACGCTGGATATATTGTAACAATCGTCTGCTAATCATTTGAATTTTACGTAGCATGGGGGGGTTTGATCAATCATTGAGTGGTGCAGCCAGTGACAGGTTTCTCATTGCCAACTTTTTGACCATTTCAAAACATTCTAACTTACCATGCGGTTCATAGCTTAGCTGGTTGAGATATAGGTTGTTTCACTGCTCAGAAAAAAGAATTATGGATGGAATGGTGAACAGTGCTCAATTAGGTTGATACCTGGTCTGAGAATCTTTACTGCATTTTCATGCGCATGCGTGATGTGTTACATGCAGTTGTGTTCATTGACATGTGTACGACATACACTATCAGGCTACTTCTATTAGAAGGCTAGTTGATGTGGTAAGCGCACATGTAGAGGTAATGATTTATGCTAGAATATATGCTACTGCTGCTAACAGAATGAAACGACACTTCTCTGCTGGCATCTGCATGCATTGGCACTAGAGCTATAAATATATGTTAAGATGGACTTCATATATTGATCCTTTGTAGACTTCCTGTTGATTTTTGTTAACCAAAAAATGTCAGGGTTACCGTGTATAGTGATCAAAATTTTGTTTACAGATTCTTTCCAACTGTATTTCTTTGTCTCTCATCCTTCTATTTCTGGCAGCACTGTCCCGCGGGATTCTCCTCTAGATGTTCTTACGTTCAAATTGGTTTGCAAACCCTTTCTTTAAACTGAGGTCTTATTTATTTGTCATTTCGTTATCCTTTGTTTGTCTCTGTTTTAGGGAGCATTTTTGTTTGTCCTTGCCTGACCATCTTACCCCTGAAGCATAATTCCCAGAAGCTTCATGGTGTAATGTTTAAACATCTGTATTCGATGGTGGAGTTTTAATATGTAATTTTTGGAAAGTATATAGTGTGCTTGGCAAATTGGTTCGACACATCACATTCTATTCGTGCATGCTTTATTACTAGGCCCTTTCTCATTGAAAGTGAAAAATATCACAGGCTAGATGGCGACAGGAAGAGAAGGCAAAGGAAGAACTGCTTATTCAGGCCAGTTCATTAAGAAAAGAAATAGAAAATATCGAGGCTTCAGCTAAATCCAAGGAGGGCATGATCAAATTGAAAGCAGAAACCAATTTACAGAAGTACAAGGATGAAATTCAGAAGCTTGAAAAAGAAATCTCCCAATTGAGACTGAAGACTGATTCTTCAAAAATTGCAGCACTTCGTCGGGGCATTGATGGAAGCTATGCTAGCAGACTTGCAGATATAAAAAGTAATCCTGCTCAAAAGGAGTCAAGGACTCCATGGATCTCAGAAGTGGCCAACGATTTCCATGACCACTCTGAGACAGGAGGTGTGAAACGAGAAAGGGAATGTGTGATGTGCCTCTCTGAAGAGATGGCTGTAGTATTTCTCCCATGTGCTCATCAGGTGGTTTGCACAACATGCAACGAGCTCCATGAGAAACAAGGGATGAAGGACTGCCCCTCGTGTAGAGGTCCTATACAGCAGCGTATTCCTGTACGATATGCTCGCTCATAATTTGTTATGGAGCTGAGCTGAGTGTTTTGAGCAACAATTGCGGGACTCATTTGAGTTGAATAATGCATCCGAGTCACACCTACTGAAAGAGTTTGAGACATTCAAATTGGCATACAGTGCAATGTTTATGCTTCAGTATTGCTTTCCCCATATTTTGCGTTCTTCCCCTTAAATCTCTTGCAACATAAAGAAAATGAAGTGAAACTCGTTATTAAGTGGTAACGCAACTCACAATAAACATGATAATTTCTTCAAGAAAGTTGAATACGCAGGTTTTATCAAAAACTTTGACCTAGAGTTAACTTGTAATTAAGAATTAGAGTTATTGAATGATTGTAAATGCTATAAGGTAAATAATACCTTGCCAAGTGTCTAAAAAAAAAAAAAAAGTTTTCTCAAGAAAAATTAAATCTTTTTAATTTTTAAAACTGCCTAAACTTTTAATAAAACAAAACATAATATAATCATAATACAATAATTTTAATAGTCTCATATTGGACTGCAAGCCAATAGATTTTAACTAAAAACTTAGTTAAACATGAATGTAATACCTAAAATAAGTTTAAATATTGATTTTGGACCAAAACAAACTTAACAGGAATAAAAAACTCTAAAATTGAAATATAATTATCTCAAATATTAATTAAAATAATAAATAAACCTTATAAAATATTCAGATTATACAAGTTGTCAAAACAACACCAAAACCATATCTCCTTGTATTGGATCTCTTGTAGCTGATTATGAAACATGTAGATAAAAGAGTATCCCTTTGTGTTGTCCATTAAGTCTCTTTCCATGCTTGAAAAATATTCTCTTAAATGTTGAAGTTCCTTTCCTTCTTGAATTGAAAGTATACTCTATAAAATAGGAAGGAAAGTAACATAAATATCTCTTTTAAATAGCCTCTCTCTTTCCATGCTTAAAAAATATTGTCTTGAATGTTGAAGTTTCTTTTCTTGTTTAACTGAAAGTGTACTCTAAAAAATAGAAAGGAAAGTAACATAAATATCTCCTTTAAATAGCCTCTCATAATATTTCTTTTAAATAAGAAAATCCTGAAAAATAAGGAAAAAAATTACGAAAGAATCTCAAGCCTCTTCGCCACCACATACAATTCATAATGGAAAAGAAGATCTTGCAAACTATGGATAATAGTTGTTATTAAGATTGTCAAAAATATTTTTTTAACACAACACAAAATAAACTTAGATTGTAAAATTGTAAAATTGTAAGTAAAATACTTAAACTAATTATATATTGACAATCATAGAAAATAAACTTACCCAAAGAATTCAAGATGCTAAAAAAGCAGATAATGAATACAAGGGAGTTGAAATTCAAATAGAAATGACAGGAACTAGAAAGGATTGATGAAATGTATGTATAGCTCTGGCTAAACAAAATGATTAGAATCGTAATGGGATAGTGGTTAGATTCATTTTGATTGTGTTGGCAAATGTAGTGTTGAAGGCCTCTAACTTAGGTGTTTTCTACTTAGCAATATCTATAACCCATTTCCTGCTCTCTATCGAATCTGTCATCTCTTGAAGAATTGTAGATAAATGCTAGTTACTCTAATTATTAATTATATTAACATGAATCCTTGAAATTCTTAAATGACTGAATCATTGAGATATTATTCTAAATAAAGTGGAATGATATAGAAGGATACATGCAACTAAAAACATGATATCTATGATGGAGAATCTTATTTCGAGTTTAACTTGATTTGTTTCTACCTTGTGTAGTTGTGATTTATATGCTTTTATTTCCAAAATATTTTATTTCTACAAATCAGAATATTTGTAATCTCAAGATGAATGTTACATGTTCCATTCCTAGAGTTTTAACTAATATCTAAATAAGAAATAAATACAGCTTATGATCTGATATTTGTAAAACCACTATAGAAGCAACTAATATCTAAATAAGGAATAAATCAAACGTATATTTACATTCATAACCATTCGACGCAATACATATCCTTTATATAGCACCATTTCAAACATGTTATTCCTTTTTTTAGTTCTATAATCCAAACATAATCATATAATTTAATCATCAAAAGGGTGGAAAAAAACAACAACACAAATCATACAACTTAATCATTAAAGGGGGAAAAAATAACGCAAAATTAAAGAGTTAACAATATATCATTACTTTATTTATTTCTGCAATAGAAAAAGTTCCCTCTCGAATAGGTAAATAAAAGATAAAAGCAAAACTTTATTTCTAAGTGTTTGTGTAACATAAAAGTTACAACTAAGAGCTATTGTTCCAACTTCCAATTGCTCATAATAACCATTAAGCTGACTTTGCTTGAAAGGAAATAATATGACAAGAACATGACATGCTTTGATGAAAATCCAACACATTAACACATAAACAGCTCCATTTCTAGACCATCGAGCTCTCCTCGCCTACAATAGTTCAAACAATGGAAGGAAACTAAATGACAACAAGACAACTTTAGAGAACGCAGCATTAAAATTAAAAAAATAAAATAAAACTAAGCAAATGAAAAGCAATGACAAAAAACTAAATTCAGAAAGAACAATGGTAGTAATTAGGTAATTTATAACAAACCCTTCTCCATAAATAAGTCTTCAAGAATTAAGTTACAAGTATGCCAAGAAATAAAACTAACCTGATACAGAGAGGCGAGACATGAGAGCATAAAAGATGGTGAGTAGAGACCCGAGGAAGAACAAAGGCAAATGAAGTAAAGAAAAGAAAAGAGTGTCTTAAGAGAGAGAGAGAGTGTCTGTGAAAGTTGTGGAACCATCCACAATTAGTGTTGAGATTTGAGAACTTGAGAGAAAAGGCAAAGGGGAGAAGGGGAGAAACGGACTGGGGAGTGAGTGATGGACGAGGAGGGGAGTTGATTAATTTCTTAACTTTTGTCAAACTCGTCAACTCGTCCGAGTTAACCGAGTTTAATAATTTTCAAGTTTTTAACCTGATTTTAAATATTATATATAAATTAATTTATAAAATTATATAATTTTACAAATTAACTTATATTTTTAACAATCATGGGTGATATCATAAATATCTCTTCAACAAATTCAATTTTAAATTTAACCTTGTTGTTCTCTCTTATCCATATAAATTATTAGACTTATTATATATAATCAGAAATATATAAATATCTACTTTTTAGAATTATTTTTATAACTCTAGATATAATTCAAATGATATATAAAGATGTAAACAATCAGAATTGATAAGATTTATCTAGTAATTTCGATCATATAAATTAATTATTTAAAAAATTTTCATTTACTTAACATTTTAATCTAATATAAAATAATATATATAAAAACTCGTGTATAGCTCAATCCAACAATCTAACTTAAATATTATACTCGACAATATAAAATTAAATAATAAAAAGTTTCATGTCAAAATCTGAATATTACTTAAGAAGAGCTGGAAATGAAATGCTAAAAAAAAGACTAAATTGCTTTGTCCTCTGTGTGGATAGAAGTCCTGCAACAGTTGCGAGACAAATGCCGTGGGGTGAAATTGTTTCACCTTCCCAGGGATGTTTAACTTGAAAAACCAAAGAAGTTGATGGGAATGGCGACCTTTGTTCGTCCTTCATAAAGGTGAAAAATGGCTTCTGCATGTCCTTCGTGTTGCGTCTGCTGACGGCTTTTCTGTCAGTTGGCAGTCTGGAAGATAGGAATTATCCATTTGCCAATGTTGAAATACTCAATGATGGACGAGTAATAGAGTCGCTATTTCAGCTGGAGTAAAGGGAATTGAGTTTTGAGGCAAAGAGTTGCTGCCAGTGGAGGTGCTCCGACAGCCGGAGTGAGACAGAGAGGCAATCCAACGGGACAGTAATGGGCCTGCTTCACGGCTACCTTCTGGTTGCGCTTCTTTTGTTCATCATCACTAGTGTAGTCCATCACTTCATTATTGTTGTTGTAATAATTTTTACAGTTGCATTTATTGTTTGAAAAAATAGATTTAAAAGGAGGGTTTTTTTTAATGAGATTTATATAAATTTATGGTATGTATTAATTAATTAAATATTTTTAAAATTTCAATTAAAGCAAAACACAGTCTCAATTATCTCTCACCTAAGATCACACTATCAAATATAATCTATGTTGAGTTTAATTGTTGTGGAAGATGGAAGAGAAAGGACGGTATCATAAATTAATGAGATGAAATTACGAGAATTAGATTGATTTATACTTGGTTTGATGAAATAAATATAAATTTATCCAAACATTATAAAATAAAGATAATGTCTAGTTTATCTTTATACATATTTTTCTTTATACTATGCTTATAATATAGCTTTGAAGAATTGTTTTTTAATTTGATATTATTTTAGAAAAAAATCTTGTAATTAATTTAATTGGGTCACCATGTTGAACTTCAATTTTAATTAAAAAAAACATTAAAACTATTCAAATTAACTAAATCAAGTATTAAATTATTTAATTTTGTTAACTTAATCAATGTAAAAGTCACCTCATCTTAAAATTATTAAAAATTTATATAATTATTAATTTTAAAAATTTATAAAATTAATTAAAATATATAAACTAATTTAAATACCCACGTTAATCAATTCAGGCCGGGCCCTTGTCTTAACTTTATAAATGAATATCACTCGGTAAAAGAAATGAAATAGTAATGTTGCAAACGTTGTCGTTTCAAGCACCGGCAAAAATTGCACAGCCCTAAAAACCTTCACGAAATTGAGAAGCAGAGAGGAGGAGGAGAAATGGTAAGAGAAAGCTATGTAGTGGTACACAACATAGCAAAGAGACACAACGTGGGTACACTAGCAAGAAGTGCTACTGCATTTGGCGTCAAAGAGCTTATACTTGTTGGCCGCAGAGACTTCAATTCTTTTGGCAGCCATGGCTCTACTTCTCACCTCCCTTTTCGCCACTTCCACTCTCTCTCTGATGCCCGCAACTTTCTCATAGTATCTCTCTCGTCCAAATCTTGTTTCTTTTTCCAGATTTTTATCACGAATATCTGATTTTTAGGGTTTTATGTTGTTTAATTAGGAGAAAGATTGTGATATTTGCGGCGTGGAGATTACGGATTCTGCTTTTCCTGTTAATGAACACCCTTTTAAGAGAAGTACTGCTTTCTTACTTGGTAACGAGGTAATCATTGAATTCATGATTGTGGGTCTTTTTTTGTTCTTTGTTTCTATGGAAAAGTTGCCTGCTTTTTATGGAAATGGATGGTGTGGTTCTGGATTTCTGAATAGGGCTTGGTTGCAGGGAACTGGGCTTTCGACAAAGGAGTGTGAGATATGCGATTTTTTTGTTTATATTCCACAGTATGGGTGTGGTACGGCTTCATTAAATGTTACTGTTGCAGCTTCTATTGTTCTGCATCATTTTGGAGGTATGCATGAAATTGATGCTTGCACCTGGATTGTTTTTTTAGGTTTTAGGCCTGCTTGATGACTCTGGTTTTTTGTGTAGTGTAAATTTATGACATTTTGCTACTCTCTTCGTGCTTTATTTTTCTTTTTCTTTTTGAATGTTTTCTGGCTCTCTTGGAAGAAATCAATGCACAACATTTCTTTCCCTTTTATTTCTTGCAAGATTTTAGTCTCCTTTAACAAGTAAAAATTGCTTAGATGTTAGAATACTGTAATTGCAATTTGAACATTCTGGAGCGTAGTGCTCCCTTCGTTTGAGAATAATCTTTGTGTAGGGATTCAGATAGTCGATGAAGGCAGAAGTGATTATTTAAATGCCTTCATCACCGTTATTGATGGTTAAGAAATTCCTCACTTGAAGTAAAATGTACTCTTGAAAATGTTCTGTAGGCTTACCTCATGGTAGTTGCTTCTGATAAAGATTTCTTTAATATCTCTTAGGTCTTGTATGTTAAGGAACACTCCAAGAAGATAAACCAACGAACCATAAAATGACCATAATCTAGCAAGTAATTTGTGTCAAAAGTTTCATGTCATATGTTGAACCCATCCATTCCAAATTATAGAATTTGAGAAGTCTCTTTTTCCTGTACATTCTGTTCTGTCATTTCTTTTTCACATTTAACTTTTACTGGAATATAAATTACATCATTGATGAATATCTTTTGCGTCTTCATTCCACATGCCTTTGTTTTTTTCTTTCAGCTGCATATGTTACTGTTATCATGTAATGAATGGTATTGACAACCTAATAGCACCAAGAACTAAATTAGCATAGAGAAATAGATATTTTCCCTTCACAAACAAAAGACAGCTAAGATTCAAACTTTTGTATACAATTGTCCTAGTTCTCACTCATGGTTATCTCCAGTTTGGGCAGGCCTTTCTGAAAGAAGCCGAGATGGACATAAGTTTATTGTAGCTGAGAGACCTGTGAAGCAGGGAAAATATTGCACAGAAACAGAAGAATCTATAATCCAGGAAAGGAAATCTAGGAGGGAAAATGCATCTAGAGGATTCTTTGATGAGACCAGAAATGCAGAGTCAACTTCAAGCCCTTTGGATACCTTGTTTACTGAGGAATGATCGAAGAAATAGTAGATGTTATTTCTTGCATTCTTATAGAGCAAATTGATGTCATGAAACTGGTATGAAATGTGGGTGATGTTATGACATTGCACGGGTTGCTGGGAAATAGCCCAATTTGGAAGAATCTTATACGTTGTCTGGGGAAATGGTTCGTAAGTTAAACCCTTGAGGGTTACTATTGTAATAAAATGCTGGAGCTTGAGCAATAACTATGATTAGCTGACAGCATTAAATATATCCGTTTTTATTTCAAGTTGTGGACCAAGTTGACTTGTTGTCTTGTTTCGTCTCTGTTACCATAGCAATTCATGCTTTCAGGTTTTAATCTGTGTTAAAACATGTTATTAAGTGTACCTGTTCATCATGGTGGTCTAGTATGGTTGGAAATGCAAAAGGCACTAATTTGGTGTGTTCTTAATCCAGTTGCACTTCCTTCTGCATCATTATATACAATACTCTCTTCTGCATCATTATATACAATACTCTCTTCTGCATCATTATATACAATACTCTCTTCTGCATCATTATATACAATACTCTCTTCTGCATCATTATATACAATACTCTCTTCTGCATCATTATATACAATACTCTAAATGGTGTGGGGGAATCACTGTTCCCCCACACCTAAATAACTGTGGATTACAGAAGTAATGTACAGTGTTTTTTTTTTTTTCAGTTTTTCCCCAATTTTCCACTTTTTTCTTCTTTTTTTTCGTTTTTTTTGTTTTTTTTTTTTTTTAAACACCTTTTTTTTTTTTTTGTTCTTCCCCCCTCTTTTTCTTTTTTTTTTTTTTTATTTTTTTAATATTTTAGTTTTGTAATTTTTTTCTTTAAAATACTGTAGATTTTTGCGGTCTTTTCTCACATAATTTTTTTATTTTATTTTTTTAATATTTTAGTTTTGTAATTTTTTTTTAAAACATTATTAATTGCTACAGTGTTTCTCCACGTGGTTCTTTTTGGTTTTTATGATTTTCTCTAAAATTATTTTTTTATTTTATTTTTTAATATTAAACTATTTAAAAATTACAGTTATAATATGTGACGAAAACACTGTAACTTTCCTTATAAATTACTTTTAAATGGTACGGGGGAATCACAATTCCTCCACACTAAAATCACTATGGATTACAACAGTAATCCACATTGCTTTTCTTTTTTTTTTTTATGTTTTTTTTGTTTTTTCAACTTTCCTTTGTTTTCTTTTTTTCTTAATTATTTTTTAAAATTATTTTTCAACTTTACTTTTTAAATATTATATTGTTTATTATTTTTTTTAAAATAATTCTTATTAATTTTACTTTTTAAATGTTGAGCTGATTAAAAATTTCACTTTATATTTTTTTATTTAAAATACTATCGATTTATGTGGTGTTTTCTTATAGTTTTTTATTTTATTTTTTAAAATTATATTTGTTGATTTTTTTAATATTTTAGTTTTGTAATTTTTTTCTTTAAAATATTGTTGATTGCTACAGTGTTTCTTTCGCATGTTTTTTTTTTATGATTTTATTCAAAATTATCTTTTTTATTTTATTTTTTAATATTAAGCTAGTTATAAATTACAGTTGCAATATGTGACGAAAACATTGTAACTTTCCTCGTAAATTATTGTGGATTGCTATAGTGTTTTTTTCTATATGGTTTTTTTCTGTTTTGTTATGTATTTTTCCTAAAGTTATCTTTATCAATTTTATTTTTTAAAATATTAAGTTGGTTAAGAATTGCAATTACAAGTAAATATAAGTTTTTCCTTACCAAACACTATGGATTGATACAGTTTTTCCTCACATGGTTTTTTTTCCAGTTTCTTTTGTGTTTTTATTTTTTGTAATATTTTTTTCTAAAATTATCTTTGTCAATTTTTTTTTTAATATTGAGTTGATTATAATTTAAATTTGTGATAAAACTTAATCATGTGAGGGAAGCACTGTAGCTTTCCTTACAAAACATTGTGGATTACTACAATGTCTCTTCACATGATTTTTTTTCTTATAATTTTTTTAAAATTATCTTTATCAATTTTATTTTTTTAATATTGAGATGTTTGAGAATTACAATTACAAGTCATTACAAATAAGGTTAAATCATGCGGGGAAGCACTGTAGTTTTAATTACAAAATATTGTGAATTGGTTCAGTGTTTCCAACATGATTTTTTTTTGTGTTTTGTAATTTTTTTTTTCAAAATTATCTTTGTCAATTTTATTTTTTTAATATTGAGCTGGTTAGAATTTAATTTTTTAGTGAAGTTTAATCACGTGTGGAAAGTACTGTAACACTTCTCACAAAACACTGTGGATTGCTATAGTGTCTTTGAACATGGTTTTTTTCTTATGAATTTTTTAAATTATTTTTATTATTTTTATTTTTAAAAATATTGAGTTGGTTGAGAATTATAATTACATGTCATTACATATAAAGCTAAATCATGTGGGGAAGCACTATAGCTTTCATTACAAAACTTTATGAATTGCTATAGTGTTTTCCAATATGGTTTTTTTTCTTTTTTTTCTGTATTTTTTTTAGTTATTTTTTTCTAAAATTATCTTTGTGGATTTTATTTTCTTAATACTGAGCTGATTGAGAATTTAGCTCTGTAATTTTTTAAAAAAAATACTTTGAATTGTTGTAGTGTTTTTCCATATGATTAATCGTTATAGTATTTTTCTATATGATTTTTTCTAAAATTATCTTTGGTTGAATATTGAATTAGTTAAAAATTATAATTATATAAAACTAAATCACATGGTAAAAGCGTTGTAGTTTTTCTCACAAAACACTATGAATTGATACAATATTTCTCTAAATGGTTTTTTATGATTTTTTATAAAATTATCTTTGCTGATTTTATTGGAAAAAACACTGTAGTTTTCCTCACGTTTTCATCACAAAACATTGTCAATTACTACAATATTTTTCTTCATGGGTTTTTTTCCTTCCAAAATTATCTTTGTTGGTTTTTTTTTAATATTAAGTTGGTGGAGAGTTTAGTTTTGCAATTATTTTTACTTTTTATTAAAAAAAAAAGTTAAATCATGTGGTGAAAACTGATTGATACTTAAAAGTGTATTAAAATACTGCATCTTTCCTCACAATACACTCTGAATTGCTATAAATCATTTTATTCAATCTCTAAATTTTTAATCACCAATATAATTTTTTTTTATTATAAAATATTTATTTCATGTACTTTTAATTTTTATTATTTATCTAATATTAATTCATAATTATAATATTATTAAATATATTTATTTTAATTTAATATATTTATTTTATAAACTCACAGCATGCGAACATATTATCTCGTGATTACCTAACACAGTTTGAGACTCCTTTGACCGCTACACGTCTCTTGGATGTTCGAAGAATCCATTATGCACAAGCTTTCAAGTAGAAAAGGGAAATGAACAAAAACATACGAAAGTCACTGGAAAAACCAGCCTTCATTGAACATTTCCACTTGGGACAGCAGTTTGATTCCACACGTTCATGCCGAAGGATGTGATTGTTTTCTTGACAAAGTATAAAGATTAAAAGGGTGTTTAACAGCGTGGTGGTGATGGTTGGTTTTTAAATTGTATTTTTTTTTTTGTTAAAATATATTAAAATAATTATTTTTTAATAAAAAATATTTTTATATATCAAAACGATTTAAAAATATAATAAAATATTAATTTTATAAAAAACAATTATTAAAAAAAAAGTATAATTTGACGAAAAAAATATTAATTTTATAAAAAAATTATTAAAAAAAAAGTATAATTTGACGATAAAAGAACTCGAACAGTATCTTGACTATTGCCCATTTGTGGTTGGGCCTTTATATCCCACTGTGGACAAAATCCTCTTGAAGGAATCAGCATAGAGGAAAACTCAATGTGTGATTGCTTCATCTCTTAACTCGTACTTTAGTCAACAAATTTGGATTAAATCCATTGAAACTTTTATCAGACTTGCTAAAGAAAATCTAATTTCAGCTGCACTGGTACGCAAAGCCATTCGGAAGCCACTTGTGTCATTATTGTGTTCAGACTTGAAGAAAGTCTGGCTTCTTATTATTTTATATCTTGTGGCTTCCAATTATATCTTAGTTTCAATGGTAGCAGTTGGTATGCTTTTTGGAGGGTTTCAAAAGAAGCTCAACAACATTGCTAATTTGTCAAAAACTACCCCACTCCTTTGGAGCAGTTGAAACTTGGACTAGGAATCATTTTTTTGCCTCTACAACTACTTTCTCACTACCACATTGTTAGTTACGCAACAAGTCTGTGTTCCCTGCTACCTCTCCCTTCTAGCTCCAGAATTAGTCTCGTATCTAATTATACTACTGTGACACAGTGCTAAAAGCCTGAAACTTGTTGCTTTGAAATTTTTTAAAAAGGTTCTGTGCAACAAGCATCTTACATGTTGGGTCTGATAGGCAGGAAGTTGCGGCAGCTCTGTGCAAGGATACGGTTGCTGATATGGAGGCGTCCAAGGCCAAAAGTTATTATCAAAAGGTTTGGAAAAATAAGATCCAAAGATCGATGTAAATGGCGCCCAGGCTTTCGTAAATCTTCAATTCATCTAAATGGCAAGCATGGTAATTCTAGTTCTGATAGACCAATTCGAATTGCCACATTCAATGTTGCCATGTTCTCTCTTGCACCTGCAGTTCCCAAGGCTGAGGAATCAATCATGATCAGTCAAGAACATGACGGCTATACGGCATACAAGAGTCAGGTGGAATTCGATACTCAAGTAAACTCCGTAAGCTATTATCCCAAGAGCATACTCAAGCAATCTCCCTTGCATGATAGCCTGAAAAATTCAGAGCAATTCCCGGCAGAAAAGAAGGTTTCAAGATCAAAACTAAAGGTTTCAATTAATCTTCCTGATAATGAGATTTCATTAGCAAATAGTAAATTGCTTGGCTTTGTGGACGATGAAAGTGGGGGGTGTTCTAACATTGTTACCAGCAGAAACTATAGAAGCAATGTTGTGATGAGGTCTCCTGTGTGCTTGCCGGCTAATATGACTCAGTTCATAAGTGAAGAAGGCTGGAAAAGCAGCAGAAGCATTATGGAAGTCTTAAAAGAAGTGGATTCTGATATCTTGGCCCTGCAAGATGTCAAGGCAGATGAAGAGAAAGGCATGAGTCCTCTATCAGATTTGGCCACTTCCTTGGGGATGAAATACGTGTTTGCAGAAAGCTGGGCACCGGGATATGGAAATGCGATCTTGTCAAAGTGGCCAATCAAAAGGTGGAAAGTTCAGAAGATTGCCAATGATGAAGATTTCAGGTACTGCTTTTTTCGCTGTTATACTAAACATGCAGATTAATTTTTTTGGAACGAGTAAGTTCATTTTTTATAAAGGCAGATGACTGCGATTTCTGATGGACAGGCATTGATCATGGAAGATATTCAAAGCTGTATGCTTTTCTTATGAATAGCTAGTTAGAAGAGCTCATCTGTCTGAATGTTCTAGGACAAATTGTCATCACTTAAACAGATCAATTACTGCTCTGTACAAGCATCAGCTTGATTTTCTAGAAATATATTTGCAAACATTCTTCCTTGAGAATCTCAAACTTAAAGCGCAACGGGCAAAACCTTGTCTTTTTAATGCAGGAACGTGCTGAAGGCCACAATTTATGTGCCATGGGCAGGAGAAGTAGACTTTTACTGCACCCAATTAGACCACTTGGATGAAAATTGGAGAATGAAACAGATAGGAGCAATGATAAAATCAAATGACATGACTCCTCACATATTGGCAGGAGGTATCAATTCTCTTGATGGATCAGATTACTCATCCGAGAGATGGATGGACATTGTCAAGGTATAATTTTCAACAAAAAATATCTTGATAATCTACATTAATGCTAGCGTTTTCTACATCTTCTAACCCGCCAGTGTGGATTTTCCAGTACTACGAGGACATAGGAAAGCCAACACCAAGAACCGAAGTGACAAGGTTTCTGAAGGGAAAAGGATACGTAGATGCAAAAGACTATGCAGGGGAATGCGAGCCAGTAGTCATCGTTGCAAAAGGCCAAAGTAATTGAACAACCTTGTCTTGTTTTTTTTTGCCAAAATTTAACCAGTTTTTGTCCTTCTTTCTCCCTTTTCTCTTTCGAGATGATCATAAAGTTTGCGTGTCATAAATTTTGTTGAAATAGATGTACAAGGGACATGCAAGTATGGCACAAGAGTGGATTACATGCTGGCATCACCCTACTCGCCATACAAGTTTGTTCCAGGATCATACTCGGTGATCTCATCCAAAGGAACTTCCGATCATCACATAGTTAAAGCTGATATCTTAAAAGCAGGAGAGGGTTATCAAGCGACTGCAATTGGAGAACCCCAGCAAGCAAAGCAGAAAGTTGTAAGAATAACAAATCCCTGGTGTTCTAGAGGTGTTTGGAAGTTGAACACCTGAATATCTTCATGGATAAGATAAATATCTGATATTTTTGTAGTGAATTATCTATGATTTGATTTTACTGATGGATTATCGAATTCAAAGTGCATTATTTGCACAAATTTCTGACAGGACAAATTGAATATGTTATGTATAGATGGATATGTAATGAAGATATTACTACGAAACATTCTATTTGTTTACCCTCTTGTCGCTACATATGATGAAGATCGAGACTGTTGTGTCGAAGTAGCTTTAGACTACCCAAAATGATAGCCTTTTTCCCACTTTCCTAGCATTGAAGGATGCTCCGGTTAGGCCTGCTTTCTATTGACACCATGAACACGGTGCA
Source organism: Populus euphratica (assembly GCF_000495115.2). Taxonomy (NCBI): domain Eukaryota; kingdom Viridiplantae; phylum Streptophyta; class Magnoliopsida; order Malpighiales; family Salicaceae; genus Populus; species Populus euphratica. The sequence goes on from NW_011500214.1 coordinate 194,933, forward strand.
CGAGATGGCACCAATACCAGGAGGCAACGCCATGAGCAAAACCTTCTCGGTGGACGATCAAAACAAGGATAGAAGCCCTCCACGATGTAGCTATCCAACAGGACCAACACTGCAAACACGATCAAGGAAAAGAAAGCATGAACAAAGTCACCAACTCGAAGCTTGTAAGTTGACAAGTCGACAGAGCCAGTAGAATCAAGAGATGGCCAAGGCCTTTCATGGTTGCAATTCCATAGTGTTAACCCTTGGATTCCATCTTGAAGCACTGAACGTATTAATGGGCTGTTAAAGTTTAGATTATAAGTGTTTTTTATTTTGAAATATATTAAAATAATATTTTTTATTTTTAAAAAATTATTTTTGATATGAAAATATTAAAATATATTAATTTCAAGTAAAAAAATAAAAAAAAATTAATTTTTTTTAAAAAATATTTTTAAAATTAAAAAATAAAAACTTCCTCGGCATAAATTTACATAAAACAGAATACTAATTTTTGAACCACACAATAAAAATAAAAAACAATCCATTTCCACAAAACTTCATTTTCCAAAAGGGATGTTCTCCAGCAACAAATTCCTTTCCCCTCCGTGTGATTTTAGGGACACAAGTTTCCCAAAACCCTAATTAGCGCACCCATGGGACAATGGATTCACCTTGAGAAATCAGATATTCCTGACAGCCTTGATGGTTTTCGGCTTAGCTTTTCCATCTCTTTCTTCTTCATCAATTCGATTCCATCACTCCGTTTAGTGGAAAGCCCACAATGCCAAAACTGGACGAGATTTCTATCTCTTCTGGCTAACGTGACGCAGCACTTGAGCACAGATATGTAGGACCACAGCTCCATCACCTTTCCTCCACAGAAAATGTAGTCCAGCCCAGAGGCATATGATTTCTAGGAAAACACTTCAACTTTCACTCATGATCACTCTTGCGACTCTCTTCTGTCTTGCCAGGAAAAAAGAAAGACTGCACCCTGAGAACATATATATATATATATATATATATATATATTGGAGATTCTATTTAAAAAAGCTAAATTGATAGTATAGTTTTATAAAAAAAATTAATTTATTTTTTTATGTGCACTCTAATGGTTAAAAATTATTTAGAAAAGTAAATGGTAATTTAATATATTTAATACATAATTATTAATCTGATTAATTTAATAAATTTAAAGACAATTTAAATAATTTTCAGTCAAATTAATAATAAAAAATATTTAAATAAAAATATAACTCGAATTAATTTAGATAAACTCGTTAAACTCATTGATTATAAAATTAAAATAATTTTATAAAAAATAAATTAAAAAATATAAAAAATCAATTAAAAAACATAATTATAATGAATAGTATTCTATAAGATTTTAGTATATTTGTAAGATATATAAGAATAATACTTTTATAAAAATATAAAATAATATTTTACATTTTGTTTAGCATCCTCTAAGCATGTCAAACATTCATTGAAAAACAAAAATAATAATTTTTTTTTCAAAACTAACAGCCTTGGCTGCTGTTAGCTCGAGCTATTTTTTTTTAAGTTGAATTATACTATATATTTATCTAATAAAACTCAATTAACCAACCACATTTTCAGTGACGTGTACAAATATATGAACATTTTTATTAAGTGAAAGTTTCTTGCCATTGCTCAGTCTTGGATCATTGCAAGCACTCTAAGCCGGCGCTGGTCTAGATTACCCTGTCCAAAAGCTCAGGGAAACTGCCTGGAACATCCCTCCAATCTGTCCTATTGAGAACGAAATTTCTTTAAAGCTAATCATCTCCCCTTCCTTCACAAAACCATGTCAATCAGAAAAATGCATATTCCTGGGAAGTTGAAAAATAAAACCAGTATTTATCAGTGGAATATTATTATTTAGAGAATAATAAAGATTAATTATTAAAAATATATTTTCCTTGCTCGAATTCAACTTGATTTTGATCTCTCTTCACATAACGTTAAAGCACAGAAGGGAAGTCTAGGTGGCCTAACAAAGACTTCCACCCATTCATTAAAAGCACAGAAGGGAGGTGGCCTAACAAAGACTTCCACCCATTCCTTCTCTCACAACCCTAACTCCCAAATATTACAACATCCACCCCCCCAATTTCCTCCTTTTTTTCATTTCTCCACCCTAGACAACTCCCTATTTACCCATACAACCCATTTTAAAAAACAGCCCTCGGATCAACCCAATATTACATAACACCACAAATTTAACTGATTCGCCCCCGTATTTTTCCCTGATTTCCAGATCTGCCTCCAGTTTTGTAAAAAGCTGACGGGAGGATCCCGGAAATCAAGGGAAGCGTATCAAAGACGAAACATAGAGGCTAGAGAGATTAACATGGAAAGAAAAGGGCAACCCGAATCCGGACCCGAAAGATTCTACTCGGATCTCAAATATCGAGCCGAAGCAAACGCCTGAGGTCTCTGGTGGCTGAGTCATCAACCGACAGATGCTTCTTCTTTGAGAACAACGGTAAGGGAAGCGAACTCGGTGGCGGAGATACTGAAAAGGCCGATCCGGCGTAAATATCACAATTCCCAGCCACCGGAGGCCTAAGATCCACGTTCCTCATCTGTTTTGAAACCATTTTGGGGTCCGGACCCAATCTATCCGTATTAGTAACAACCAAATCTCCACCATTTCCTTGTTCCTTCTTCGAGGAAACAGTCGCAGACGCAGTCTCGCTGCTCTTGATCTTCGAATCTAGCGACTCTCCTCGCCGCAAAATAGTCACTTTCTCCATCCCTTTGTTGTTGCTGCTGTTATTCTTACAGATCTTGACAAAATCATCAACAGAGCGTGATTTCTTTGAAACCGACGGCTCTGATTGTTTCTTTCTCTGGTCAGATCTATCAGACCGAACCGTTGTTGGTTTTCTATTGAACCTAGGATTGTTGCGGTTGTTGTTAGAGCTATAAACGCTAGGGTTTGCAAAGTTCCCGTTCCCATTTCCATAGTAATAATTCCTCCTCCGACAGGGAGAAACTCTTGTTCTTTCAGTCAGACAATCTTGTGGTCTCAAAACCTCAGTCCCCATAATAAATTTAAACAAACAACAATAATAATGACTAGACTAGACAAGAAGAGAAGAAAAATTTACAAGAATCTGTTAGGGTTATTGTTGTTATGTCTGTCTGTCTGGCCTTTTCCTTTCTTTCTCCTCTATTAAATGGAAGGGAAAGGAAGGAAGAAGAGAGAAGGGGAAGGAGGAGGAGGACGTGGTGGTTGGGATTTTTTGAAATGAAAAGATGTGGCTGTGAAGGAGAGGGGAGGGGGTTCTGTCCTATTTATATAGGGGAGAAGATGAGAAAAAACGGCAACGGAGAGTTTCTTCGCACTCCGCCCTGGCCTTCCCTATTATTACATGATTTTTTTATTTTATTTTTTGGGCTAGGGCCGCCTGGTTTGAGCGGTGCACCAGAGCTGACCCTGACTCGGTCTTTGTTGGAATTGGGTGGGGTCCTGTTGACGGACACGGTAACAGCAAAGCATGAGAAGGCAAAAACTTCTGTTTGGACAGCTATGGAAGAAGCCTGCAATTTACAATGTGCTCCCCGATCTTTAAACTTTTCACGAAAATGCATTTTTTATTCAATGGGGGTAAATAATTTTTTTTGTCAAAACAGGATTTTTTTTAGAGGAAATAAATAAATAAAAATTTATTTTACTTGGCAACATGGAATGATTACTCGAATATATAAAAAACAAATATACTATCAAAATATGTAATTCGTCAAAGCTTGGTTTACTCAAACATACATAGATAAAATAATAAATACTATATTATTTTAATTATAATATTTTTCATTTAAATAATTTTAAAAAAATCATATATCTATATTGATTTTAAAGAATAATCTTACCTAATAAAGGTGCATGGTACATGCATTTAACATAGTTCTTGATAGTTGGTGACAATTAGCAACTAAACAATAGGAGTTGTTGAAAGATGGATCCAATTCGGAATTAATTTCAAGGAATTGGGGGACTGAATTGTTAAATGTGCTATAGTTGTGGATTCATTTGTAATTGTTCTTATATTTTTCTGTTAGGAAACTGGGGGACTATATGTTTCAAGGATAACGGCGTTTGCGGGTGCCCAGGGAAGGGTTAGTTGTCGGTTTCCATCTGTGGATGGAAATTATTTCAAGGTGGGGCCCAGAGGGGCCTGTGTTGTTTGATAATTAATAGGTTTGAATGATGATAGGTTTGTTTCTGGTGTGGTGAACTAATACAATACCTTTTGGCTGTGGTGGTGCTCCCTAGTGAAAAAACAAAAAATCATCTTTGTTTGTACGTGTGTTTTATAATGTAGTATATAATACTTTCTAAAGTATTCTTTAATTAAATATATATTAAATTACTTTTCATAGATTATATATTAATAGGTTAAAAATATCTAAAAAATATTAATTTAATATTTTTTAAATACAAAATAATTAAAAATAATAATTAATACAATATCAAACCATCATTTAAATATTATATTTTTAAATAATATAAAATAATAAAACTAGCTTGATAGTTTGATACGAGAACTTGTTCAGGATAATAAATTAATCATAATTAATTAAGATGAATAAAAAAAATATTATTTTACAAAAAAGAGTTCAACTAAGTTTGTCACATTAATAAATCACGAGTTGGTTCTTCAAGTTAATTTAGCAAATCAAATTAATTATATATTGAATTTTTTTATAATTTATGTTGAGCATGGATGGGTCAAATTCAATAAATATGGAGTGATATTTTGATTTTTAAGCTTAATTTTTTTATCTAAAGATTTTTCTTGATTGTCATTTTTTGTAATAGTTTCAAACTTGTAAACGCAAAATATATGATATATATATATATATTATATATTATATATTATCGATTCAATTATTTCTCAATTTATAATATCAATTACAATATTCGCTCCATCATTTACATTTTTAAAACTCAAGCATATTTTAATATCTCAATTCTATTTTCTATAGAACACCATGATAAAAGCTAATAAATTCATAACAAGCATAGTTTATTTCTTCTTCTTTTTTTCAAGTATTTGTGCTTAAAATATATATACAATCAACCATAATTCAACTTAATAATAATAACATTATAAATTACATCATACACAAGATAATAGGTTGAATATTACAATTTTTAGATATGGAAGTATATTAAAATAAAATATTAGTTTTTCGAATTACATAACAAAATTATTTATCCAAGTATCCATTTTCTAGATCGAGGGTGCAATGTATGTAAAAATATAATCTCATTAAATATGATTAAAAAAATTATACATTTCAATAAGTAATTGATTAAGGACTAACTATTTATATATATTAAAGTGACTTTCATATCATCGATAAACTTGTCTTATTTTCTTTTTGAAATTTCTAGTTTCATAAATTCTCTTATAGATATAGGGATAAATCTATTAAAATAAAAATATTAAGAGTGCCTCTCACAACCAGCATGTTTAATTTCAAATTTTTACAATTAATCTATTTTTATATCAAGTGATTAACTCATTAATTCATAAATTAATTTTCTTAACATGACCATTTAACCAAACATAAATTCCAGTAATCAGGAAATAATCTTTAAGGTTTGCCTATTCACCAGGGTATTATTTCCAGTAACCAACACTAGAATTTACAATTTATAAATTTTCTTCTACAAATAAAAAATATAAACTAATTACTTATTTCAAGGTGTCGAACACTTACCTGATGTTTATGATGTGAAGAGATGCCTTATTGTTGATTAGGTCCTGCGGCTTTCTTTGTACCAATAAAAATTACTCTACCATTATTTATTCATTCAAACTAGTAAAATTATAATACCCATTACATATTCTTTGATTAAATCTAACACCTTTAATTAAGCTTAATTGACTTATAATTCAAGAAGGATAAAATCCCCCCTTTTGAAACATTTACTTATTTTTTTCATAAAGTCCCTATTTAATTTAACATATCAACATCAATTATCTTCAATTTGGCAAGATTCCTCAATAATATTATTAGAACTCCATTCTCTAATTTTGCTGAAAATAACATAGGGAAGAAAGTAAAGATTTTTCTTTTTTCTTTGAAAAATTCTTACTCCGTTCATATAATAACACTTATAAACCTTTATCTTCCCATATTTTCCAAACAATTATATTAAACCTCAAATCCCTTAAATTATTCCTCTTTTGGCCAAATATTCAATTAAAATAGGAAAAAATATTTTTTATTTTTTTTATTTGAAATTAAACACTTACCCAATCATAATTCATGCTATCTAACATGGTTCAAATATAATTTGCATTATTCCTACAAATTATAATATAATTCCACAACTTCACATAATTATAATTTTGCATAATCCTTCATCAAACATAAAATTAAAGAAATTAATCATTTTGAGCATGTTATTTACCTCACTTTGACAAGGATTTAAGGAAAGAATACAAGAAAAATCAAGTTTTCTTCTTCTCTTTCTTCAAACCCTAGCTTGAAATACTTCCTCCAATGCACTCACCACATTAAATTCACCCCCTCTTGATGTTTAATTAAGTTAATCACTCTAATTACTTACTTTAATTAGTGTAATCAATGAGAATTTAAGTAGAAAAATCACACAATTCTTCCTCCCTCTCTTTATTTCAAGCACATGACCAAAAAAGAAAAAAAGGAGTATTTATAGTCTAACTTTTACTTATTTACACATTGATCCTGATTTCTTTTCATTTTTATTTTTGTCACTCAACTCTTTTTTTTACTTAATTCACACCATAAATCTATTGTATCCAATTACAATACTTAAAATCTTTTTATTTAATATATTTGATATTTTATTTATTTTACTTAGATTATAATTTGGTGGTTTTTCACATTCTCTTTCCCTAAAAAAAAATTTTGTCCTCAAAATTGAACCTCGTACCTAAATCTAGAAATAATTCGGTGTGTTTCTGTTTTATTTGAGATTTTCTTTCCCAAGTTACCTCCTTGATTTGAAAATTCCTCCATTATATCTTGATAATTGGAATCTTCTTATTTCTCAATTTCTTCACACTGCAATCTAAGACTTTCACCGGCTTTATTTCTAATGTTAAATTCTCATCAATTTCTAGAGGAATTTGAGGCAAGACACAAGATGGATCCACTCCAGCCTTTCTTAACAGAGTGACATGAAATACATCATGAATTTTAGCTAGATATGGAGGTAAAGCCAATATGTAAGCCACAGGCCCAATCCTTTTAGTGACCTCAAAAGGCCCAACATACCTCGATGTTAATTTCCTTTTTAAACCAAATCTTAACACTTGTTTCCACAGGGTGACTTTCAAAAATACTTTGTCGCCAATTTCAAACTCTAGGGGTCTTCTCCTATTATTTGCATAACTCTTCTGCCTATCCTGAGCTGCTTTCATTCTATTCTTTACGATCTTTATCTTTTCAGAGATAATCTGTACCAGCTTTGGTTCAATTAGTTGTCTATCCTTTACTTCTTCCCAGCATACTGGCGTCCGACATCTTCTACCGTATAAGGCTTCATAGGGAGCCATTCCTATTGTAGCCGATAGCTATTGTTGTAAATGAATTTTACAAACAGTAAATGATCTTCCCAATTTTCTTTAAACTCTAATATATAGGCTCTTAGTAAATCCTATAATATTTGAATAGTCCTCTCAGATTGATCATTAGTTTGAGGATGAAAAACTATGCATAGATTCAACTTCATTCCGAGAGCCTGTTGAATAGTTGGCTATAATAAAGAGGTAAACCTTAAATCCCAATATGAAACTATTGACACCAGCACACTGTGTAACCTTAAAACTTCATCCACGTATAATTTTACCAATTTCTCCACTGAGTTTATCATTTTCATTGCCAAAAAGAATACAGATTTAGTCAATCGGTCCACAATGACCCAAATAGCATTGCTTCCATTTTTTCCTCTTAGTAATCCAAATACAAAGTTCATCGTGATATTTTTCCACTTTCACTCAGATATCAATAATGGTTGTAAAAACCCAGCTAGTTTTTGGTGTTCCACTTTACTTGTCGGAAAATCCCACACTTTGCCGCATATTCAGCCACTTCTTTCTTTATATTCGGCCACTAATAAAAATCTTTTAAATTCCAATACATTTTAGTACTTCCAGGGTGTGTTGTAAGTCTAAACTCGTGGGCCTCCTGTAAAACTTTCCTTTTCAGCATTTGATCATCTGGTAAGTACATTCATCTTCCAAGGACTACCATTCCATCTTTCTAAATTTGAAACGATGTCTTGATTCCTGACCTCACCTTTTCTCTTACCTTACAAACTTCCAAATCTTCTTGCTGAGCTTCTAGGATCCTGTCTCAGAGTATTGACCTTACTCTTCATTGGACCACTAATGACTTATCCAGTCCAGCCTCTACTTGGGCATCAATCTTTCTTAATTCTAGCAATTCTTTTTCATCTCAATCCTCCCACTGAGCATCCACTGTCTTAACCTTGCGACTAAGAGCATCTGCGACTACATTTGCTCTCCCTGAATGATAATCGATTACACAATCATACTCCTTTATCAATTCCACCTAGTATCTTTACCGCATATTTAATTCCTTTTGCATCATTAGATACCTTAAACTCTTATGACAATTCCTTTTGCATCATTAGATACCTTAAGCTCTTATGAGTCGTGAATATCTGAACTCGAGATCCATATAAATAGTGTCTCCATACTCTTAAGGCAAACACCACGGCGACTAATTCTAAATCACGCACTAGGTAATTGATCTCATGAGCCTTTAACTGTCTTGAGGTATACACAATTACTGTACCATGTTGCATCAATACACACGCCAATCCCTTCTTCAATGCATCATTATAGACCATTAATCCTTTGGTTCCTGATGGGAGTGTTAACATCAGTGCAATAGTGAGTCTTATTTTAATTCTTGGAAGCTTTCTTCGCATTCCCAAGTCCATTTCCTCTTTGTATCTTTTCGAGTCAACCAAGTTATGGGAATAACTATGGTAGAAAATCCCTCAATAAATCTTTGATAATACCTTGCTAGTCCAAAAAAAACTATGAATTTCAATGATATTAATAGGTCTTTTCCATTTTAATATTGCTTCAACATTTCTAGAATTCATCGATATTCTTTCAGCTGACATAATGTGTCCTAGAAAAATCACTTTTTTCAGCTAGAATTCACACTTGCTAAGTTTGGCATACAATCAATGTTTCTTTTAAGGTCATCAATACTTATCTCAGATATTATTCATGTTTCAAATATAATATTGAATAAACTAAAATATCATTTATAAATAATGAAATCCATTATTTTTTTTTATTTTTTTTAGATTAACGCCACCACAAACCTCTTTATAAAATCCATAATGCATTCAACGACATCTTGCTGGGCATAGCTTGTGGACCGTTATGACTTCGTCATTGTTTATTAACCTACCGAGCGGGACTGCATTTCAAAACTATTGCTGGAATCCTAACATGGACTTGGTTACAGTAACATAGCACCAGATACATTATTTTGGCCACTACCTAGATGGTTATTGAAATCCATAATTCATTCAACGACATCATGCTGGGCATAGCTTCTGGACCGTTATGACTTTGTTATTGTTTATTAACCTACCGAGCGGGACTGCATTTCAAAACTATTGCTGGAATCCTAACATGGACTTGGTTACAGTAACATAGCACCAGATACATTATGTGAGGAAATTCTACGACGTCTTGCTGGGCATAGCTTATAGACCGTTGATGCATTCAACAATTCGTAAAATATGATCCTGGTTCATGTTATAGGTGATAGGGTCTGACGCAGATCGATAGCCGATGACTTGATATTTAATTTAAGCATTTCGTTTTTTCAAGCAAAAGCAATGATTTCTTACTCCTTTTTTCATCATTCTTGTCTACATATGTTTGTGTGATTCATCGTCCAAAGTGCATTGAAATATGGCCACTTGCTTTGCACTTTTTTTTTTAAAGATAAAAAAAAAAAAACTATAATCGCAACTTTATAAAGTAAGGAAATCATTGATGATTACACTATTGCTATGCTTTATAAAAGCTCACCAAGGCATGGCTGTAGCATCCTATCTGAAATTTAACTCGCAGCAATATAAATGGATTGTCCGGTTAATTTATGAGTTTTAGATTCATTCGGTTCAATAATTTTCTTTTGAAAATACAAGAATCATGTTGATTTAGCCGGGTTTGGTTTGGTCCAATAAATTTATTAATGAATATTTTTTTTAATGTAAATTAAAACTTATTATAAGTTTTAAATTATAAGTTTTACAGGTTAAATCGTTAAAATTAGGTTAAAGTTTAATAAGTTTGGTACAAAGGAACTCTTTCCATCTTTGTTTCATAAAATAACTTGGAGTCCATGTGCTTTGATTTAGTCGAGGATCCTCCCATCTATTTCATGCTTAATCAAATCGAGACCAAGTGCTTTAGTTGCAGAGTTTTTAATTAAATGGTGGAAACCTACTTCAAAGCATTGCAGGATACTAAGCAAATCTTCTGTTTAGATTACGTTACGTTGTTTCTTTAATGAAGTGCTTGTCAACAGATGCACCAGGCAACCTATTAAAATGTGTATGATTTGAAGGTATGGTGGTATAATTTTTTAAAGGTGTAATATTTTTTAAATATAAATCACATCCTAAAACATTAAAAATACATGATTTTTACTTAAAAAATACAAGTTAGCTCTTATCCAAACACATATTTGATAGTTCCCACCTTAAGGGGTATAACTAGCTTGTTGTCAATTTTTTAATATAAAAAAAATAAAGTAAATTATGTAAAGATTAAATCAATGTGATCTAGTAGATTTGACGGGTCTACAAATAATATGAACAATCAGTAAAAATATAAGTTGATTAAAAAATTCAAAATGATATTCTTTTAAATATTAAGATTACACTATAACAAATCAACCCGTATCAAATTAGATTAACCTATCAAATTTAAAAAATAGATTAGGAGCCATGATAATAAATTATAAAGTTTATTTTTCAATTAATCTAATATTAAATAATAAAATTAAAAAAAAAACTCAAGTTAATCTTTTAAATTTATAACATGAGCCATGTCACCATAATAATCCTTTGAAAAAAGTAAATTGAAAAAAAAATTGAAAAAAAAATTTAAATTAATCCAAATTAACTTGTTAAACTCGTGATTCAGGTAATGAGATCGAAATAACCTTATATATATATATATATATATATAAACCATCTAGTTAACTTGAATTATCCTATCAAATTCATGAGTCAAGTCATAAGATTATAATAATCTTATATAAAACAAATTCAAATAAATTATTAAGTATAATTTTTAATCAACTCATTATTAAAAAGTAAAATTAAAAAAAATAATCTAAAAAAATAACATAATAAAAAATTATTGTAATTAAACTGGTATGATTTTAGTTTTTAATTTCATGTATTATTTCGTTTCATTAAAGCATTTATGTTATATCAACTTTGTTGTGATTATCAATTAATATATATATA
>NW_011500214.1:206772-210598 GCF_000495115.2 Populus euphratica
TAAACTATTAAGATTTATATAATTATTAATTTTAAAATTTATAAAATTAATCTAAACAGATATCAACTAGTTCAATACTCACATTTAATTAAAAAAAAAGAATATACAAGTGGGTTTAGGTTTTCTTTGATAATATTGCGCAACTTGTTTCGCCGATAAGAAGAAGCTATTCAAAACACGAACCCAATTTATCTGACCCCATGGAATTCATTTCCCACTAAAAAAAGATGGAATATTGAAGAAAAAGAGAAGAGCTTTACTAAGTGGGGCCAAAGAAGTTCTCTCACTCGGAGAAGTAAAGCGGAAGGAAGCAATGATGGTGCGCTGTCTCCCACCCATGTCGCCTGTTCATAGAATAGTACGTTGGGAAGGGGTAGTGGAGACATCCTTCTTAAAAGGAAGTAAATCCATGAAAACTGTAAAGTAGAAGATATCAGAATCCTGGAATCTTTCTTTCTTTTTCTCCCCTTCAAAATCACTTGGTCCCTTGAGGGGATGTACATGGGCATAGATCCCTTGTAATTTATATAGTACATTAGTACTACTGCACTGCCGTGGAGTTGACGTCAATGTATAATTAACATATAACTATCGTGTGTAAATAAATTTATTATACCAATTTGATGCTAGTGGCTTATATTATATTTGAAAATAATTGCAAATTGTAGATGCATGGTTTAATAATTTATCAATGGCTTGGTTTAGTAGGCTACAGATTGTAGCCTTTTATTAATCAAGTTTAATGGAAGAGGTTTTAGTGGAATCCATGTAAAACTATACAAAAAGCTTTAAAAATCAAACAATAATGAGTGTTGGTTTAAAAATGTAAGGTTATAAAATAATATAAAATATATATTGAAATTTTATTTAAAAAATTTAAGTTATTATATTAAGATAATTCTTTGATATTGTATGAGAATTTTAATAACCAAGTAGTTATGAATTTGAGTTTATTATCCTTGTTTATTTAATAAAAAATAAGTATAAGGTAGTGTGAATCTCGTCTAAAAAATTTAAGCTAATAAATTGATATAATTCTTTGACATATAGTCAATGTTGTTTTGTAAAATATCTTTTCATTCTGAAATATATTGAAATAATACTTTTTTATATTTTTAGCGGAATCCATGTAAAACTAGAAAAAAAGCTTTAAAAATCAAACAACAATGAGTGTTGTTGGTTTAAAAATGTAAGGTTATAAAATAATATAAAATATATATTAAAATTTTATTTAAAAAATTTAAGTTATTGTATTAAGATAATTTTTTGATATTGTATGAGAATTTTAATGACCAGGCAGTTATGAATTTGAGTTTATTATCCCTGTTTATTTAATAAAAAATAAGTATAAAGTAGTATGAATCTCATCTAAAAAATTTAAACTAATGAATTGATATAATTCTTTGACATGTAATTAATGTTGTTTTCTAAAATATTTTTTACTTTGAAATATATTGAAATAATACTTTTTTATAATTTAATTTTGACATTAATAAATCAAAACAATCAAAAAATTAAAGCAAAAAGATTTTAAGGATTAAAAATAAAACACAGGCACAACAATTAAAACCAAGAGACCCTGAGTTGAGCCATTTATCTCTCAATCATTGTCATGTTTAATTTATGGCTGTTTACTATGAACCTGCGAAAGATGGGAACATGAATGAGCAAGGAAACAAGCAGGAAGATGTTCCAGTCAAAGCTCACAAGCCATGGAACTCACAACAAACTTCTTATCAACCACTGGAATAAGAAAAAGAAAACATGACAAAAAAAAAATATAGCTCAACTACTTTTTTAGGTGGAAGAAGGGGACGTAATTTCCTGAAATTAATTTCTTAATTGCCATGAAAAATAAATATCACCAAATTTTGATCACACAACATACAGCATCGGTAATCTGTCCCCTCCCCCCTTCACCACGACAACTCTCCAATTATATATATATATAGTAGATGTTCACCAAGTAAAGTTGTGTTAAAAAGAAATTAATTGCTTGCATAATTCAAGAATCAATGATGGAAGAATCCTCTGCATAAAATCTTCAATAAGATTAAGATTTATTTGTTTGTTAACAGAAAATATTTTTAGAAAATTTAAATTGATTTTTAGAAAAGTATTTTTTTATTTTAAATATAAAATACTTTTTAAAAATTATGAAAAATTTAAAAATATTATTATTTATTGATTATGTTAAATCTGATTCTTAAATTTTTTATTGTTATAAATTTTATTTGAATATATTTTTTTAATTTTATTTTTTAAAATGTAAAATTTAATTTAATATAATCTTTATATTAATTTTAATCTTTATTTTTTTTATGATTGTTTAAATGAAATGTCCTTACATTTTTTTTTATGTTGGTTTTACAAAGAGAGATATAATAGTAAATAGAAATTCACCAAATCACAGTGTAATTATCATCATCCTAATACAATTAACATGCGACGTTTATTTCCATATTTGAACTCACTCATTAAAAATAATTATTCCTTATAATATTTAGCTACAGCAGAATAAATTAATACGTCACATTTTTTGTATTCTTGTTTCTAATCATTTGAATTTTGAATGTCTTCCAAAAAAAACAAAAAAAAAAAACAATTTAATTGGTGCACGATACAGTGTTTAACAAAAAAAGATAAAAATAAGATTTCTGAAGATATATATATTCAATAATTTAAACATAAATTAATTAAATATATGAAAGAATCAAGCTGGAGTTTTTTTTAAAAAAATTAGGAGTCTAATCATATCCTATTGTACCCAAAACTGAAGAAATAATGCAAATTCAAGATCAAATTAAATAATTATTAGACGAATCCGCATAAAAATTAAGTTCAAAGACTTAATTAGATTTTTAATATGCCAATTGATTTAATAATAAGCCAAATTAATTAGGGCCAATTTGATTTAATTATGTTCAAAAACTAATTTGAGTCAAATTAAAATATTTAATTAGATGAAAAGACTTAATTATATTTTTAATGGGTTAAATTAAAACATTTAATTAGGTGTCAATTTGATTTTTAAGGTCAATTAAGAGTCAAATTAAAAAAATTTATAATCAATTATTTTTTTCAAAAAACCATTGAACTTCAAGGACTCAATTTGATTGGAAATAGGAGTGAAATTGAAGCAAATTAAAAGTTAAATGATCAATTAAAAGTCAAATTAAAAAAATTACAACCAAGGCTTTTTTGGGTAAAAGTGTTGAACTTCAAGAACTTAATTTGGTCGAAAACAGAGGCGAAATTGAAGCAAATTAAAAGTTAAATAGTTAATTAATGATTAATTTGCATAATATCCAAAACCAATAATCAAAATAAAAAAAGCGTTGAACTATAAGGTTAATATTTGAGTTTGATAAGGGTAAAATCACATAAAATTAAAAGTTTAAAATCAATTGGGGATGTAATTAAAAGTAATCAAAAGACAAAGAATTAAATTGGATTTTAGTCAAATTCCTAATTAAAACCATAAGGATATTAAAACGACGTTGTTTGATTTAAATGAAACGGTATGTTTTGACTATCACGAAAAAAAAAAGGATGCAAATGACAATTGTTAATCATCTTCAACTTTTTGTATTTGAAAGGTTGCTTAGATGGCTATTTTCAAGGGCATTTAATGTCTCATCTCTCCACCAAACAAGATAGATAAGACACCATTTTTATGGCTTGACACTGAACTACAACATAATATAATTCTTGATGGTTGGTCATCTTTGTAGCCATTCATTGTAGTGCCACCTCAAAGAGGTTGACCTAATCAATTTTTGTAAGCAAATTTCAGAACTTGTGATAATGATTTGGTCAACGATTG
>NW_011500214.1:210719-219055 GCF_000495115.2 Populus euphratica
GTAACCATCTTCATCATTTTTTTTTGTGTAAACACATAAAACATGAATTATAATTCATGTTCTGCATGTAAAGCACATAATTTAATCATTACGCTAGGTTAGTGACTAAGTTGTATAGGCTACACCCTTAGCTTAGCCCACACAACTGGGCTAGGTTTTGTCTATCTATTTTTTTTAAAAAAACCTTAGTGGGATTTTAGTTGGCCTAACCCAGCTGGTCTGGGCTTGGGTTTCCATCCTAACCAACCCAACCCCTTAAACTAAGGCTAAGTTTGCCTAACACACTATAATACATTTCTCTTAGTTTTTAATTTGTTTTTATTTCAATTTTTAGCCAAACAAGCCTAATAAAAAGCTAAAAAAATTCTAAAATTTTTTAAGGATCATTTTGAAATTATTTGCGGGCTGGTCACGTGTTTTTCCAATAATTTTGCCTGCTATTATGTCATAGACTTACACTATAAGATATAAACATAATATTAAAAATATATAATTTTTCTCTGAAATTTTGAAAAATCTAAAAAAAAACCTTTTCATTAAAAAAACAATTTTTTTTTGTTTTTATGCATACAATCAAATCCTAAAGGTTTCTTATGTGTATTTTCTAAAAAGGATAAAATAATTTTTTTTATCATATTTTAAAAATAAAAAATGAATATTGTAATCAGTTTATGATTATCCATTAGGATTTGACCAAAATACCAAAAATTCCATAACAATTAGATTGTTATTCGGAGGATTAGGATTTTAATATTTGAAAGTATAAAATTATAGTATAAAATATACCCTCAAGTATTTAAGATATAAAGTAGAAAATAAATATGATGTTAAAATTAAAACCTTAGAATTATTAGGATTTAATATGATAGATAAATTCTTTCTTATAAAAAAAAATCTATCTTGAATAATAAGATGCGTTAAAGATAATATACATAATTAATCAAATATTAAATTACAACTTCTAAACTCACCTATCATAATTTTATAATTAAACTCAAATCTTCGGTTCCAAGATACAACTCCTATATGAGACCTTTTGTGTGTCATGGTAGCATGTAACGTATAGTTTAATCCATTATTTTATGGCACCAACAATTCCAGCTGCTAGAGGGCAAAGATGATGGATCATTTCATTGAAATCAATAGTCACAATCGGTTCTTGGTCTAGAAAGAAAGAGTCTTGATTAGTTAAGTAGTCAATTTCCGAGAAAAATCGACACAATTATCTGATTAATTCTGGTCCCTTGGAAAATATGGACGGCAATCTTTGAACGGGCATGTGAAAATTCTACCTCTAGACTTATTTTGGAGCCTGAACTTGGGCTTCTAGTAACCAGAGACAAAGATTACTCATAACCTGCGAAGGCATGCTTAGGTTGCTTCCTAGGTAGTTAGGTGATAGTTAGGTGAAAAAACCACGTATCCAGAGTCCCTTTCATAGCTTAATAACAACTATTTTTTTTTACCTGCACTATTCAACGGCCCTTTTTTTTTTTTACATTAAAAAAATTATAAAAATATTAGGGAGTGAAAATTCAATATATGCCAGCTTTAAAAATATTTAATTGGTGACACATTAAATAAAATATTTTTTAAAAAATAATATTAAAACATCAATATATTAAATTAATTTGATCAAGCATAATTAATATGTGAAAGTCATGAAATGGGACAAGAGATAGTGACAAAACCATAAAGCTTGTACAGAAAAAAAAATTAGAACCAAATATTAAAGGTAAAAAAAATTAGTAAGTTTAATTATAATGAACCAAATATTAAAGGTACAAAAAATAAATTTATTTAAAAAAATATAAAAAAATAACTCTAGTTAACCTATGTAATGGCCGGCACAAAGGCGCAAGCTGGGGTGAATTTTTCTGGATGCAAGAAGAAAAATGTTAAGGCAAAGCAAGGATAATATTTCAAAATAATATGAAAGAAGCAAAAGATAAGTTCAATTAATTTAATAGTATAAAAAAAACAGTCATAATTTAACAACATGAAAAACAAATAAAACTCAGGTAAATCTCTTAAATTTAAGTTAATATTGAAAAATTACAACCTGTGAAATCTCATACTTGGGCTTAATCAACAAGGTCGGGCTTAATCAAGGAGGTCAATTCCCAATTAATTTAATGTTGAAAAATAAAATTATATATAAAAAAAATATCACAACCAATAAAATCTCCCGCTTAATTAAGAAGGTCAATCCCTTATCAATTTAATGTTGAATAATAAAATTTTTTAAAAAATTCAATCTAAAACACTTACCAGAACATAAAATTAGCAATTCAAAGAATAAGAATCAAATTTGATATAGGAAAAAAATGGAGGATGAAATTGCAAAAAAAATCAACTTTATAAATCATCTAAAATAAAATAAAAATAGCAATAAAAAAATGACAACCAAATTTGAGAGAATAATTTTTTTCAAACTTAAAAACCACAATTAAAAAAAGATGGACTAAATTTAATGGGGAAAAAAAAACTGAAGGTCAATTCCCAATTAATTTAAATCATCCAAACCACAAAAATTGAATGTCAGATATGGCTACATGCACCGATAAGGAGATTGCTCATGCGTGCCGACACGCCCTATGTGACGCCAATGGTCTTTTTTGCCTAAATAGGCTGACTTGACCTGAATACCAAAAGACCTGAACCACGTGACTAACCTAGATGGAGTATGACATCAACATGCACAGCTGACACGTCAACAAAGTGGGACCCACCTACCACGTCATCACCAATGAGCTGAGTTAAGCCGAGTCGATTTGGAGCCAAGGGTTAGGATCTCGTGTAGCTAATCCTACACACAATTGGATATGAGATTGAATCTGAGCTATTTATCAGGCTAGAATTATTTTGATCAAATTATATCCTTCTGAAATGCGATTTGGATGATTTTAGACTTGTTTCCAGCTAATTTGATCATTTAAAATGCAATGATACAGTTCGATAGATGAGATTTGAATAAAAAATAGTGGTGGTGAATTATTAAAAGAGATCGTCTGATGAGGAGGCATCTAAAGGTCATCATGGTGGTTTATGAAAATGAAATAAATCATACATGTTTGCCCAATTACATGTGCTAAATTGCTAAGTAGGGAGATTTTTTAGTTACCTTGAGGGAAGGTAAAATTGGGATACTCTAAACATCCGATCATGTGGATGATTTGAGGTGGAGAGTGAAAATTGATGAAAGCCAATCTTAACGAATCTAAGCACTAGTAGTCTCGCCAGATGTTGAGAAATCATGTATAAAACCAGGATACTCCAGATCACTTGTAAAGAAAAGCCGCAACAAAACTAGCAAATGGTTGTATATACGGAAAGATAGTACAATAGATAGATATGGCCTAAGAAGTTTTATCTATAAGGATGAGTTTTAAGCGGGACCGGTGTGACCCCTCAAATCTTTACTAGGAACTTGCTTAGTTGAAAGATTATCCATATGATATTATTTTCATATATATAACAGTTTGCAATGAAACTGTTACTAGCAGGATGATGGCACAAAGGAACAATATTGAAAACTAGCAGGATGATGGCACAAAGGAACAATTGAGTTTCGTATGTTTAAGGATTTGATGGAGTGGTGATTTCTCAAAAGAAGTTAGATTTGGTGACTGTAATTTCTTAAGGGGAGAATTGATGAAGACCCTAATAATGGAAGAGAAATACAGCAAGAGGTTAAACATTGACACCCTATTTTGACTTTGATAATTGTTGTAATAGGATGAGCTGCTGTCAACCATAAAAGCAAAGAATATGAAGAAATCTAAAGAATAGATATTACACGAGGGCATATGGAGATTATACGGGAGTACCCGAAAAATCTAATGAGATACTGTAATGAGACAATAAGTGCAAGGAAAAGAAGAGTTCCCAGATGAAGCCTAGAGTAGAGACTTGTGAAAGTTGTACAACAGGAAGTCTCTTGTGCTCTTGATAAAGACAATAGACAAGGGCCTTTTAAATGCATGTAATGATGGAAAGATAAACTGTTGCAGAAGCATTTAATTGAGGGGGTGCAACCGCCTATGATGAAAGGCAAAGGCACCAAAGAGATTTGGTGTAGGTGAAGTTGTTAAATGCGATAATAAAAGGTATAAAAGCTCTAAACATAGGAAATAAGATGAAAGATTGCAATGAGAGTACCACAACTCTCTTTTTCTATGTGATCAATGACAATGATCTCTCCCAAGTTCACATAGTAGTAGAGAATCTTAGAGCCACTGGAGTCATCCCAGATGAAAGAGGATGAGACCACTCCACAAAAGGCGGAGACATCTCAGACAAGAAGGTGTGAGGGCCACCATATGAGCCTACGTATAAACCGTCGCATGATGACGAGTGGGAACACCTTAGAGGAAGGTGTGTGGGCCATAATATGAACCTAAGTATAGATCGTCTAATGACGACAGACAGAGACACCTCAGACAGAAGGTGTGATGACTATAATATGAGTCCAAGATTAGATCATCTCATGATGACAAACGAAGACACCTCTAACAGAAGGTGTGTGGGCCGTAATATGAGTCTAGGTTCAGACCACTACATGACAACTGGCGAAGACACTTTATAGAATGTGTGAGGGCCATGATAGGAGCCCAAGTTCAAAACGCCCCAGAGTCGATGTGATGGCTTGATATGAGTGGATAGATGGATAGCCAATAAAGTGGCTATGATGAGTATAGAGAAAATACAGGATTGACTTTCATGGATATTACCTCCATATTAAATAATAAAGAGTTAGAAGACATTTGCCTTGAACAATAAATGGATGACTTGTGGAGCATTAAGATGCATCTGCTATGTAGGAGTAGAGTGCATGCGCAAGTTTTGGGAACAAGTTGACTATTGTCAAGGTGGTGAGTTCAATAATGATATTGTAATACTCAGAATATGATGATGGATATGGATCAATCTTTAATGGACTATTCTCATAGTTAAAGGTGGAGAGCTACCTGGACTCTTGAGACTAAGAGTGAGAGACTCATGGAGAAGTAAAGCGTAATTCCTAAGGTGGAACAGAGGGCAGAAGCAACTCCTAGATGAGTAGACTCTTGGAAGAGTGGTGAGTTTGTGATCATATTGAGATACTCATATAATAATTATCACACTTGGGAATATAAATTTTCGTTTGAGGAGGTGATGTAAGCCTTGGCGTAAGGCTTGATAAATCATTCTAGATTGAGCATGATTGATATGCTCGGAATGGAATGTTGTGTTGAAGACACTCTCAAAATGGTAAGCTTAGAAGAGTTGCAGAATGCAATCTTGTGTTGAAGAAGTTAGACGACAATTGCCCACACAAATAACAAAGGAAGCGATTATTAGGAAATTGTCATTTTGTGGCAAAACCCCACTTCCACTTAGTGGAAGCTTAATTTATGCCACGATTAGTGCCACCATTTGTGTCATGTCTCATGGCTTTTGTCCATCATGCCATGATTTATGATTCATTGTCTGCTATTGTTGCCTATAAATATGATGCCATGATTTATGGTTCATTGTCTGCTATTGTTGCCTATAAATAGAGGCATTATTTGAGAGCAAAAACAAGAAAGAAAGTAGAAGAACAAGAGAAAAGAGGAGAGAAAGTGGAGTGGTTACCAAATACAGCAGCCCTACTGAAATGTGCAATAGTGTGTGAGAGCAATGAGAGTAAAGTTGAGTGAAGTGATCTCCCTCATCCATGTGTGTTGTAATCATTTTTTTTATTTATCTCTAATAATATTGACTTTTTCTATAAATATAGACGATTTACCAAATTACGTTAAATATTATATCAATATGTTTAGCTTCCAATAAATAATGATTAGAACATCACCGGTCAAAATCTTTAAAAGAGCTTGCAAAATGGTTACCAGAGGAGTGGTCTCGTCACACAGTATCAAAAATTGAAGGCACATTTGGGTTTGTAATCCAAAACTTGGCATGATCTCTAAATCTTCAAGATATCTTGCCTTGTAATATGATCTCATTTTCTATCTTAACAGTTAACTTCCTCCTGAATTCTTGATGCATGGCATAGTAGATGAGAAGACAAATATTTATGTTTATGGGGTTCTGTTGTTAGAGCCCCTTACTGTAAGGCAAGCTTTAGATAGTTCACAGCAAAGTCTTGTAATGTGGGCACGTAAGCTTCTTTCTGAGTGGTCGAATTCTTTCAAGTCCGTTGTATTGTATTTCTAGCAAGAAATTATGCAGTTTGGAGCAATGTTGTTGTCAGGCCAAGCCTTTGCTAATGAAAAACAACATCAAGGAGCTTGTTGATCCAACTCGTGGAGATGCCCATGATTCAGACCAGATCGATCATGTGGAATGTGCAGCTTGTATATGCATAGACCAGTCTCCTTCGGAGAGACCCCAGATGAGCCAAGTATAGTTCTTCCTCTATAAATGCCTCAACAAAGTTCTTATGCGATTATGTTAAAATAAGATTTCTCTGCAGTTTGTAAGGGTTTTAGAAGGAGATGAAAGCAGTTTGATAGAGTTGAAGCTACGACAAAGGTCTAGACACCAAAGGACACCCTCGGTTGCGGATCTGTTTGATGCAGATGAATGCAATCCGACAGAGTATCTAAGCCATCTCAATCAACAGATGATGGTTTTGGTTAACTGTAATGAAAAGTCTGAAGACCACGACCGATCAACAACTGATCGGAATCAAAAGAAGGGTGGAGGTGGTTCCAGGCCACATCGAAATTGAATCCATTACCCTTTCTCTCCACACTCTAAATCTTTGTTCTGGCAAGACTCATAAGCATTGGAGCCAAAACCATGGAAGTAAAACAAACGGTTTGGAAGAAAAGAGGTAAAAAAACAATGAAGCCAGGAAAGGAAATACTTGTTCAGACCATATATATAATCAAGCATGTTTCTGTCCTGGAGATGTGTGCTTCATGTATCCTTACAATTTTTTAAAGAAAAATAACCCTTTTCCACAATGCAGTTGTGAGGAAGTGGAAGTACAAGGGAGGGATGGTTCTTCTCCCAATGCAGATGTGTGCTTCATAGAATATATCTCTTGATTTAATAATTGGTAGTTGTAAAATTAGAAGTGCTAAGAACAATTCAAAACTTAATGACATTTCTTCTACTAATCAAAAGTAAAGCAGTTGAACTATGTTCATTGACTCAAACAACAAATTAGTTGCTTAGCTATGAGTGGGAATTTGTTTGACGGTGAGATGTCTCCAGCTCGCCATTGTATTTCAAGAACTAGCTATGAATAACGAATAACAGAGCACACCTTTAATTACTAGGGATTCCTTCTTATCCATTCTCAGCCATAATCTGTACTCGTGTTCTTGTGAACACTTATTTATCTGCATTTGTTATATAATTGACAATTAATTTATTTTTTGGATTTCACAGTTCAAATATTGTGTTAATTCATCGTTCCCAAGGTTAAAAATTCAGCATTAATGGCCTAACAAATAACATTAAGAATAAGAACAAGTATGAAAATAAGAATAGCGGACAGCCCTGTGTATTCTTTCTGGGCTCCCAACAACAAACACTGAACAACATTTGTTAGATACTCAAAACATCATCTAGCTTCGAGTTATTTTTATATTTTAAAAATATTTTTAAAAAATTAAAATTTTTATTTTTTTAAATTATTTTTAAATATTTTTATATTATTTTCCAAACAATTTTCCAAAGAGTTCAGTGTTATGCCCTCCAAGAAATTAGGACGACATGGCTTTCTCGTCAGACCTTTTCCACCGATAATCACAACATGTAACCTTTTAAGTGTGATGCCGACACAACTTTACATATATGCTATAAATAATTGTTGCTTTACATATGTTATTAAGGTAAGTTAATGTGACTGGTAATATAAATATTTTAAGTCATTAGGTAACTACACATAACATCACACAAGATTACAAAATAGACCCTACAACATATAATCAACATAAATTGTAAATTAATTTTTTAATATTTTTACATTATTTTCCAAACAATTTTCCAAGGAGTTCAGTGTCATGCCCTCCAAGAAATTAGTACGCCATGGCTTTCTCGTCATTAGCTATGCAAGTATAACATCGACTTTTCTCTCCAATCATTTGAGAGCAAAAACCTTTTCCACCGATAATCACAACATATAACCTTTTAGTGTGATGCCGACACAACTTTACATATATGCTATAAATAATTGTTGCTTTACATATGTTATTAAGGTAAGTTAATGTGACTAGTAATATAAATATTTTAAGTCATTAGGTAACTACACATAACATCACACAAGATTACAAAATAGACCCTACAACATATAATCAACATAATATATACTTTTATATGTTCTTTGTTATTGTTAT
>NW_011500214.1:220692-237592 GCF_000495115.2 Populus euphratica
TGTTTTTGTTTTTTTTTTTTTTTTGTCCCCTTATTAGATTTGTTAGCGGTGACCACTAATTATAAAGGAAAGAACGTCGCCGTTTTGATTCCAAGCAAAACGCATAAATACGAGCCGAGACTATAGTAAAGGAACTAGAAAAATAAAAAATTTCCCCAGGAAATCTCTCTATCCTCTCATCTCTCAAATTTGATGGCTACAACGATCTACCCTCGCCAGTTCCTGTTTCTACTGTCGATCTTTTCGATTCTCCATAAATCAATCTCTTATCCAGCTACTTCCAGCTCCATCATCAACCCTGCTAAAGTCAAACAAGTCTCCTGGAAGCCAAGGTCTCTCTCTCTCTCTACCTCTCTCCCCCTCTCTCTCTCAGATTTAGAAATTTCACACATTCATCTCCTTAGTGAAACAGAATCTAAAATGAAATTAAAAATAATGACGATGGTTTTGCAGGGCATTTGTGTACGAAGGATTTCTAACAGACTTAGAATGCGATCACTTGATTTCTCTGGTGAGTCCTAATTTAATATATTCAAGAAACAGCATCTTCTTCTCTTAATTCACTTTCAATTTTTTTTTGTGAAATTAAGGCCAAATCGGAGTTGAAAAGATCAGCAGTGGCTGATAATGAGAGTGGAAAGAGTAAACTTAGCGAAGTTCGAACCAGTTCTGGAATGTTTATCACTAAAGCAAAGGTTTTTTGTTTTTCTTTTTATAGTCCTATTTTTGTAAGATCATTGTCAAATTAAGCCTTATAATTTGCCTTTTATTTTAATTTATCCTTTCTCTAGGATCCAATTGTTGCTGGTATAGAGGACAAGATTGCAACATGGACTTTTCTTCCTAAAGGTTTGCAGTGCACTATAATGAATCTCAGTATCATAATCTTTTTCTTTCATTTTTTGGACGCATTTGTTAACTCGTACTGATATTTTTTAATTTCTCACTCTAACATTCACATTCTTCAGTGTCAGTTTCAGTTATGAATTCATCACTGTAATTCTTGTTTGTTTAGGAATTTGGGATGGTCTCTGCAATTTTATGTGTTTGAGAACGGCCGTGCAAGGCTAGGTCTCAATGAGGGCATATTAGGGCCCACACTTGCCAGAGCTGTGCCTGCCTTCAAAGCCTGGGCCTTAACTTGCTGCCAATACCATACCTAGCATGCACCAAAAGCACTATTTTCCCGCATGTGGGCAAGACTATTGAACGTAAAATGTGTGCTCTTGCATATGGTCAATTCTGTTTTACCCTTCATTACCTCTATAAAAATGCATATAAAGCATTTTTGCTCCCAAAAATTCTAGTGGTCGATTGAGCTCAACATTTTGTTTTCAAATGGAAGTGATGGAATTCTTTCTTGATGTGATTTCTACTTTGCCAAGCATGCACTCCTCTGTCTCTTAAAAATAGATGCCTGGATGCAGGCTTCCAAAGAGAGAAAATCATAATGCCAAGCCCCACGCCTCTTTGAGGTCATATTGGCATGCTAAAGCTCACTTCACTAGAAGCCTAAAAAGGGGCGTTTCCATTTTCTTTTTCCCTTAATGTTTGTGCCACTTAATATTGATTAAGATTGAGGGGTGCATTTTGTATTAGAAGCCTTATCTTTAAGGAGATTCTTGCTGCTCATTGTGATACATTGTGAAACAGCTTTTGAGTGTCGAAGAAGAGCCTATCAGGAAGCTTCTTGGTTACAAACTTGCTTTCAAGACTATGCCTTTCACTTTTGATGCCAGTGCTATCCAATCTCTAAGATATTTGTACATTCAAAATCCTAATATTGATTGTCATTGACCTGCGGAGATGCTAGGCGGTCATGCTGGAACATGTTTTGGATGCAAGTGATGATAGATGGTTGGGTTTCGGTGGTTCACAAGGGTTAAGGTTTGAAGTTTGTTAAAAAAAGGGAAGTTGGATTTGGAATGAGTTAATGATCTGCCAAAAGAACTCTCAATTCCAAAGAAAGCTCTGCTTTCAAATACATGAATCATAATTTACTGGTAAAGCAACAAGGAAAAAAAACAAAGATCGGGAAATTCACTTGAATTTTTGTTGTGGTCTATCATTTAAAGGTTTGTTCGTCCTTGGTATACGGGTTATGAGATCCTGAAGTTACTGTAGTGTTTGCTTCTCTCTGCTGTACTCTTGTGTAAGAAATTATTTACCACACAAGAAAGATTAACCATCTTTTAATCATATGTAACATATGCAATAATTAAGATTTTTACTCTTTCCCTCCCTTTTCAACAAATGGCATAACAGTGATCTGTATTTCTTATGGTCAGAGAATGGTGAAGACATACAAGTGTTGAGATATGAGCATGGGCAGAAATATGATCCCCACTACGATTACTTTTCTGACAAGGTTAATATTGCCCGTGGTGGACACCGGGTGGCAACTGTACTCATGTATCTTACAGATGTGGAAAAGGGTGGTGAAACAGTGTTCCCCTCAGCTGAGGTAAGTTCAAGCTTCTTGTCCTTTTTCATTGTGGATACGCTTGTGCTCTTCCAGTTTACAAGAACTTTCAGTTTAACAGTGCTAAAGAATTTGTTTGTCTATAATACCTACTGGATTTGGCTGTCTGCATGAGACACATGCTGATAGGCCTGACATATCTCTTGGATTAACTACAATATTGGTTGCATTCACTGACATAATTGGGCAATAACTTCTCTAAAATTGAAATTAGTAACATTGAGAATGGGAGGCAGAGAGAATACACTACAAGAATTAACTCAAGTTTTTCAAAAAATGACTTGCTATCAGGAACTTCCCCGTCGAAAAGCTTCTGTTAGTCATGAAGACCTTTCTGAATGTGCAAGGAAAGGAATTGCAGGTGAGCCACCACACAGATTACTAATGGTTTTATAACTTGTATTCCTCGAGTTGCATTTGCACTCATTTAATGTGTTCCTTTGTCTTCTTGTCCACACCTTGGAAATACTTAGTGAAACCACGTAGAGGGGATGCGCTTCTTTTCTTCAGTCTCTATCCAACTGCTGTGCCAGACATTAGCAGCCTCCACGCAGGGTGCCCTGTGATTGAAGGTGAGAAATGGTCCGCCACAAAGTGGATTCATGTAGACTCATTTGACAAGAACTTGGAACCTGGTGGGAATTGCACCGATCAGAATGAGAGTTGTGGGAGGTGGGCCGCCCTTGGAGAATGCACCAAAAACATCGAGTACATGGTTGGATCTCCAGGTCTCCCTGGATATTGTAGGAGGAGTTGTAAGGTATGTTAAGCACATCACTGTATGCCCTCGACGCTCCATGTATGTTACTTGTGGCTGTGGGTTGTCGATCGTTTTGGTGGGCTGTAGTCGATTTTTCTTCTCAATTACAATCTTCTAGACATTGTTGAAAAATGATCCATTTTGTATTTTACAAGTTGTAATCATGTCTTGACGGTTTTAAACGTGATTTTCCTTTCATTGTAGATACAGCCAGCTTCTTAGAAAATGATTGAAATACAGAGGATGCATTAAAAATATGTGCTTCAACAATGGTCCCCCCACCCCCCCAACGCCCTTTAAAGCTTAACATTTGAATGAGTACTGGGAAGGAGAGGTGATTTGGAAGATGTGTGAGGCTGATGATATGCTTTTGTAGGCCAAACCCCGATTAGCTTTTTTTTTTTTAATGTCAAAACAATATCGCTTTGTCTTTTTTTAGAACAAAAACATCAACTGGTTTTCTGATCGGTTTCACGTTAAATCCATAATGTTTTTTTATAAAACCTAACTGGGTTCAACAAGTTAGTCTACTAATCATTTGGCCACTCTGGCTCCCATGCATAAAATTAGTAAAGTTAGGTGAAGTTTAACCGGTAACTATACTGACAAAATATAAAAAGAAGAAGTCGTGTTCAGTTCGGATTCCCGCCGTATCAAGAGAGTAAAAAGGATGCCTAAATCTCGATCTCGCATCAGACAATATCCTCAACGATGCATACGAATAACGAGAAGGGGAGAGAATATAAGCTTGTTAATGACGCACACACCACCACCATCCCTTAAAAAAAACAAAAAACCAAAGAGAATAAAAGGTAAGGATTCTCTCTCCACGTCTGATGTCAACACCTCACAGGTCACAATGCAAAGCAGGCCAAACCGGCCACGTGACATGTGTTTTTTCATTTCGGCTTGGAGGGAGATAAAGGGGGCTGGGGCTTGGCCTTTGGGAATGGAGTCGTATCTTTTTGTTTTGTCCAGCTGTCCCCTTTCAGATTATGAAAATAATTAATTAAAGTGGGGAGCGTGTTTGGTACGGTCGATGGTGTTTTTAAGGCACTAAATTAATATTATTTTCTTACCATTCTCGTGACAAAATATCTATAAATATATTTTTAAAAAATTATTAATTTAATGTTCTTAGATAAGTATACTTTAAAGAACACCGCAAGGTAGAAACCAAATAATAATTGGAACAACTAGATCGCAAGAGAATACGTTGACACTTCACAACAATTTAGTTCTTTTAATCAGTCCATAATATCTACCGAAAATATATTTAGTTTTAAAATCCAGCTTGTAATTGAATCTTAGATCAAATCTAGGTTATTAGTTGGAAGGATTTTTCTAATCAAAACAATATTATTTTAATTTTTTTAAAATAATATATGATCAAAGTTAATTTAATTATATATCAATCCAAGTTTTTAATGGATTCAATAAATATTTTTACTCTAATTATTCAATCCCCCGATGATTTGTCGGGACTATTCTAATTTTAAAACAATAATTAAAAATAAATATGTATTAAAACACGGACAAAGATTAAATAAACTTCAAAGTTTGGCCAACTTGCCAATGATTTTTCTCCACTTTGCTGATTTAAACGTAGATAATACAATAATGTTTTTAAATGTTTGAGAACGGATGTAAATTATATTATTAAAAAATTTAATTTTTTTTATATATTTTGTATTGTTTAATGTATTCATCTTAAAAATAATTTTTTTAAAACTAAAAAAATATTATTTTAATATAAAAAACACTTTAAAAAAAATCACAACCATACTTTAAACTAACTTTATATATTAGATCCTCAGTATTTCCATAAATTCTCCGTCATATCATGGATTCGTTTTTAGTTAACAAAACTATTAAATAGTTGCATAACATTCACATTATTTTACTTTATTTATAAAAAAACTAGTTAATTCTCTCTTTTTTTTTATTTTGTATAATATGAAATTCACGAGATAAACCAAATTATATATAAAAAAACCTTAACTTTTACTTTTTTTTCGCTATAGTCTACCTTGACACATGAAAGATTTTAATTAATTTAATGAGTTTTGTGGAGACAAAGAGAGATTTTAATTAATTTTCATGATTTCATGATATTTACATGACAATTTGATAGCGGCAACAATGGCGGAATCAGGGGCCTGATTGATTCAAGAAAGTTGTTATGTGGTAGCAATAACAGCCTGCAATGACTTGATGATACCTCTGCTATGTGTGGTGGACTGATTATTCGTATTAATTTATGACGCTAAACTTTTTTTTATTTTTTTATAATTTAATCACGACAACTGCTACATATAGTTTTGCTTTATGGGTAAAAATTAATTACATATTTTAGCTAGAACCTAGTTGGTAGGCTTGATTTGAGAATTTATTCGAAAAATTCTCGAAAAAATATTAAGGTTATCTAATAAACACCTAGGAAATTTATCATGTGGAGTCTAATTTAAATAAAATTTTAATTTGATTGAAAAATTATTAATATAGTTAAACCTGATTGATTAAAAAGAAATTTTAATAATCTAGTTAGCTAACAATATCCATCCAAACTTTACTAATTCAGTGCTCGTATTTTTTTAAATAAAATAATATTATTTTAATAAAATTATTAACTTTATTATATATGGGTTAATCTAATAACCGGGTAACTCAAGTTTTTTTTTTTAAAAAATAAAATTATAGTTAAATTAAGATAATTATGCTTAAAAATATAAATCTCATAATAAACTCTTGATAATAATAATTAAAATTAATTTATTTACTTAAATTTATTTAACTCATGTGGTGTTATTTTTAAAAGAATATTTAAGAGTGGGGTAATAATTATATGTTAAAATGATTTTTTAATTGGAAATATATTAAAATAATATATTATATTTTTTAAAAATTATTTTTGATATTAGTATATGAAAAGGATATAAAAATATGATAAAAAATTAATTTGAGATAAAAAAATTAAAATTAAATTATTTTAAAAATATAAAAATAAACTGATATGAAAAATAAATCTAATCTTAATTAACATGTAGAGTAACGAAAATAAACTGTTGAGTGAAATTAAACAAAAATAAAAATAAAAATAAATAAATAAAAGGTCTGAAGTCAGAGTCAATAATTTTAACCAGAACCAATAGTTTACACTTTCTACTTTGTAGTGCACATAAAAAATAATTTTATTCTTGAAGGAAGAATACATTAGATGGAGTCAGGTTGAGGTTCCTTCATTTAAATGATGATATAGTAGAAGAGCAAATGTTATTGGTGGGGCTGTGACTGTGACTGGAATCTGAGTGCGAGCCAAAAGAAACGAAAAAAATAATACTACTGAAAACAGAACATAAGCACAAATCCAGAGAGGAAAGGATAAAGAAAGGTGGCTAGTCAATCTCTTAATAACCAAAAAAGCAAGTAAAAATCTCTCCACATTTAATTTTTCCATAGCATTTATGCTCTCTAGTTATTACCCACTTTGATTGTGCAGTAACTCCACAAGATCTGAAAATTTAAGCCACAAATCTGTGTTTAACCATAGCTTAAAAACCCACCTTGTTTTTGTGTTCTTCCAACTTTTTAAGAGAGAGGGTCAAAGCATGGAGGTTGCCCAGATGCAGAGAGCATGGGTTGAATATACCAAGTCCTTGTTTAGGGAGGTAGTGCAAAAACAAATAAAAATGTTGTTAACTTTCTTTAATCTGTCTCTGTTTTGCTTTTGAGTTTTGTCAGTGTTTGTGTTGGGTTTTCATCTCTGTATGTTCTTTTTTTGGGTGGATGAAGGGTTTTCTGGATGCCCAGTTTCAACAGCTTCAGCTTCTGCAAGATGAGAGCAACCCAGATTTTGTTGCTGAAGTGGTATCTCTCTTCTTTGAAGATTCAGAGAGGCTTCTGACTGATCTAACCTCTGCCTTGTAAGGAGACTCCCTCTCTCAGGCATCTGAAACTGCTTGATGTTGATTAAAAGTTTTGAGCTTTCCTTTTGGTTATGGTTGATTCTAGCTAGCTGACTGTATTTTAACTAAATGGGTTTTCTTTTTACCTCTCCTTTTATAGAGAACAGCAAAATATAGACTTCAAAAAGGTTGATGCTCATGTTCACCAGTTTAAGGGTAGCAGCTCCAGGTACATGTTTGCTTCCTATACAACTAAAAAAAAAAGCACATTCTTCAGGGTTTGTTTTTCTCCATATTGGATATGAAATGCATTGAACCTTACAAAAACAGTTCAGATCTAATACACATGGCCTAGAAAAACTAGACATGGAATAGTTAAAATTGTTTGTTTTTCTTTTTAGTTTATTTTTGTTTGATTTAATAAAGATGAATTCTTCTCTTCAACTCAGTTTTTCGATGTTTGATTACAAGATTGGATTTTGTGTTGTATAGCATAGGTGCACTGAGAGTTAAAAATGACTGCATCACCTTTCGCAACGTCTGTGAGGAACAGAACATTGAGGGGTGAGTTATTTTTCTCTGCCGCATTCTCCATATTGTTTTCTTTCATCTTTTCAAATTATTTTCCTAGTTTTTTTTTCTCATTTAGCAATTGAATCTCAGGATTAGTATTTTTAAGTGAAACAATGTTTAATATTACAATTACAAGTGATTGGTTACTTGGATTGCAGGTGCCAGAGATGTCTGCAGCAATTGAAACAGGATTACTACTTTGTGAAGAGCAAGCTTGAAGCTCTAATCAGGGTGGGTAGAGTCAATGTACCTTTGCTTAATAACATGCTCATTTGTTTAAAGAAATCTAGCTGTTGAAGTTCTTTTATTTTCATGTTTTGTTTTTCAAATGAAATGTTTTCTATAACAGTTGGAGCAACAGATCGTGGCAGCTTGCGGGACGATTCCTATGGAAGAATTGAGTTCTTAAGGCTATCAGTTCAATGCAAGGAAAGCTGCAGGTAAAAGTGGGAGGATTACTGTAGAGAAGCTTTTTTGGGTTTTTCGCGTTCTACTAGTCTCACTGGAAGGTTCTGTTTAACTAATGGGATTGTTCTTGTATTAATTCATGAAGATAAGTCCCATGAACTACAACATATCATTATGTGCTTCAATCCAGACAACCATTGCTCTTCATGCTTCTCTTTTATTTACAATCTTTTTCTTTGTTCTTCATGCTAGACAATCTAATGGTTTTGACCAAGATTCTCAAGAAAAACTTTTTTGACACAACAGAAGATGCAATATAAACTTGGATTATAAATTCAAATAGTAAAATCATAAATAAAATATTTTAACTAATTCTATTTTAACAATTCTAGTAAAGTGATAAATAATAATATAATATGATTAAAATAAAAGTGAAATAAACAATATAAATATTTAAACATTTTAAAATATATAATTCAAATAAATTTTTTTACCAATTTAACTTGATTTTACACCTTTTATATGTTTTAACTATGATTTTATGAGTCAAAATATTTAAACATTTTAAAATATATAATTTAAATAAAAAACTTGCCAATTTAACTTGATTTTACACTTTTTTATATGTTTTAACTATTTTTTTACATTTTTCGATAATATTGGTTTGGACTGCTGATTATTATATTTCAAGAGCTGCATCTGATCTGATTTCTTGACATGGATTCTTGTTCATGCAATATTTCCAGAGGTTAATGTCGATGCAGTCATCACTGCAAGATCATTGATTTGACAGGATTTAGGCAACTTGATTTTGGGTTTTAGGGACGTTGGTTTTTGGTCTCAATCGACAACGTACAAGGTGGTTTACACTGAGAGTCAGTATTTTTAACAGGCAGGGGATTTATCTTTCAATCAAGTGCAATATTGGTGTTGTTTGTAGAAGTAAGAGAGCCCCATTTCCTAATTAATTAAAAATTGGTTTCTCATTGTCACCGCAGTAATTTTTGCAATCTGTACGCTCAGTTTGATACTGAAGATCTTACAGGACTAGCACACAATTTCAATGGCCGGTTAGTGAAGCAATATTGATCTTCCTACCTCAAAGATCTGTTCAAGTTCTGAAGTTGCCAATTATAAATGGCAACTGTTTAACAAAGCCCTCAGATGGGTCTTAAGTTTACCATGATATTGAATCATTGGACAGCCAATACTTTTATGAAATCAACTGGAAAGATTTTGATTTTTAAGGTCAACCGTAATCTGTTGAGGCTGTCTCTTCTGTCTGCCGCGAAGCAACGGACACAAACGTGGAGGTTAGTTGTGATAAAAAAAAAAAAAAAAAACCTACCCAGGTTTCGTTGCCATTGCCTGTTCAGTCTCCAAGTAGAGGACCGATCACTATCACCAAACATGTTTATGTTTTTATTACTTCTGTTTTAAAATTCTAACCTAACACAACCTTTTACAAATATTTTGTTCCAAGAAAAGATAGAACCCAAATTTTTAATGTATATGTTCACTGTTTCCCTGTAAGTTTACAGGCACTTTATGTATTTATTTTCACTATTCCAAGTACAGAAGAGCAGAACTAATAATTTCTTCCTGAGTTATTGGTCTAGTGAAATCCTGTACACAGAAGAGTTTATGCATACAATTAAAAAAATATCTGAGTTAAAAAAGATTAAAAAAAAGGAACCATTTCCTGTTGTCTGGAAATAATTAGCCCAATAAACTAAGCTTACCTTTGGTTAAATTTAGCGGCACACTCCAATTTCTTCTCTGCTCATCAAAGCTACCTATGACAGCAGATTGTTCCTTGCTGCGCAGCTGCTCTGTGAAAAGATCGTAATATGCTCCCAAGTCTACTTTCTCCACTATTTTAACCAATCTTCCTTGTTTTTCATCAATTACTATTCGTCCATCCTCTGATTCAACACCTTCAGCAAGGACCTTGATGGGTTTGACTCGGAATGTTGGGTCCAGTTTCGAAAAATTACCAGCTAACACTACAGCACCAAGGATTTCCCCTAAGAAGGTATCCTGCAGTGTGATATCATTTAGCAATAGCAGCTAAAGATTCTCCATCAGAGAAAGATCGAAGATACTCCATGTATTCAACAACATTCACTTGTAAATCTTAAGCTATCTAAAATGCAGAAAGTCCACGAAAGAATTTCAATTACACGTTGTGTAAAATGCTGATTCTGATCAGACAGTAAAAAACAGGAACCAAAATGATAGCAATGCTTTTCTTCTAGGATTATGATGTTCAAACGTACTGATACATGCTAAGATTAGAACCCTTACCGTATGTTGATATCTACGATGAGTTTCCTTCAAGTGGTAAAGCCTTGATAGCAAACGCTGCGCAAACAATGCCTCGGGTGTTGTGTTCATCTTGCGTAGCCTTTCTAGGATCTCTGGAAAGGAGCTGACTCTGCGTTGGACGCCGAGTGGAATTAGCGTGATGTCAAGTGAAGACTCAAAGACTGTCTTTGCAGCCAAGGGGTCAAGAAACATATTCAGTTCTGTATAGTCATTTAGATCGATGTTCGGAACATTTCCTTTATCTGTTTTACCATGGCTGATATGTCCTCCTACAACATAGACCTCCTGCAATGACATTTGAAACAACATAAGAATGTGTACCACCACTGTGTGGCCTCAACATTAGTCGCAAGTTATTTCGCATGAAAATGGTGGATAAGTCCACTGACCCGAATCACAGAGCTTATATTATTCTCTTTCTGTATTATCTTGGCTAAACTGGTCAAGGGGCCATTGGTCAATATGGTAATCTTAGATCCTGGATCCAATGTTCTTACAATGGACTCCCAGATTTCCAGTGCCAGAGGCTGTCTGAGTTCAGGGTGATCTGTGTCACGAGGAGCTCCATATTTCACAGAGTTTTCTGCAGTATACCTTGAGAAGAAAAATAAGCCCTTGATATTTGAGTCCCGAATAAAGCAAGATCACGGCTCAAATAAGAGGAAAGAAAAGGCATAAACATCTATGGATGGAAATTATACCTTCTAGGGCTTCGCGGTAAATCACGAGCAAGCCCATAGAGAGTGTCTGAGTCTAAAAGTCCACCACTCCCGTGAGGGATGGCCTTAAGGTACTTGCAGTCTCCAACCGCAGAGAAAACAGGATCAGACTGGTTCATTGCAAATACATCTCCTAGACCAACTGGAATATCATCACGGCCCATCATATGCAAAAAATCATAAACAATGTCTATCGTCGCAGCATTTGCCCATCCTGTTGGACTTACAATGATTCCCTGGATGAAACGATCAAGGGGATATAACAAACCCACTGTTTTCGAGAGTAGGGAAAGAGAACAGAAAAAGGCACCATAGTTGTGTTTTGTACAACTGGAACCAATGTGTTGGTAGTTGCAAGTATTATCAAACCCAACCCAACTCTACGGAATGACTCGAAAAACCTGCAACCTAGAGCCTGGTCCTAGCCGGTTTCATTTTGAATCCGTTTTGACATTGACTTGTTTAAATTGGCTAGGGATTTTTTTTTAAAAAACAAAACAATGTCTTTTTGATAAGAAAAGATTGAACCGGGTTGACATTAACAACTCAATGATCTTGGTCCTTTATTGGGTTAGATCCCGAGCTGGTTTTGACAAGCAGGGCTAATTGTATATGCTTGTTGGAAAATTGAAGTCACTTACCTTGACGTTGATCTCTTCTACGGGCACTTTAAGGAGATAGAATAAAGCCAGGAAATCTCCAACACTCATATCCATATCAAAGACAACAGGCTTCCCCAGTCCTTTGGTTCCAAAGTCCGGCCTGTAAAGAATTTCCTTGTAATGAGGAAATTGAGAGGTAAAATTAAACCTCCCAGATTGTTGAGGGTCATTCAGGACCTGTATTACCATTGCATTAGATTTTGTTGGTCTAGAGTTAAGGAATAAGCAAAAAGAACTTTAGATTCAGAAGAACAAGATTAATGCCTTGGTGAACTCACATCCAAGAAGCTCTTGTAGAATGCTTTGTCAAGTGTGCTATTCCTGTCAGGATTAGGCTTCGCTCTCGTAGCAACAAGAACACGCACTGCCTCTGCACCACTTACCTCCTTTGTATAGCCATCCTATATCGACCATTATGTTGCATCAGAAGGCCAGTTAACATTTTCGGAAAGGAAATTACAAGTTAAATCCTTAAAGAAATGACATCTTTCTCTGTGAACTACAGAAGATGGCATGCAGGGGTCCTAGAAAGATCACCTCACACCGCCCTTTCCCTTTCTCCCTGAGGCAAAGAGGATCTCGAAGGCCTGTCTGCACATGACCACTGTGCACTCCGCCTTTCGTTAGATTAAACCTTGGGACTTCACGGTGGTAAAAGAATGGATTCGAGCTATCACTTATCCCAAAAGGTTCATTTGAAGTCACTACTGTTATGTTCATGTACTCCATTTCAGCAAATTCATTTTCTTCATCTCGGTTTTGCGAGTTACGCATGGCAGAAACTGCTACACCAGCTGCGAAGGTGTCCCACATGTAATGGCTCTGCAAAAAATCTTGTCACTCACTGAAACACACATCCCATCGACAATCGTGTACAAGGAAACTGTCACTTGCTGCTGAGGAATCTTGAAGAAGAAGAACAAAACGACAAGGAAGATACGGAAGGATTACAGTGTAAAAGTTGTCGTCGGGCCGAGTGTCACGAGTCATTTTCAAGGACCGGAAGCAGTATTGTGCCTCGTAGGTGTGCTGGTTCTGCTCAAATGCCTTGAAGAAATTCTCATTTGTGGGAATGGTATTGGTTGCATCGAGGGGCACAAGTGTGAGAGGAATTCCAGAATGTAAAACCTAGAAGCAAATTTGCGTACTCTCCATTAATAATCACAGGCAACAATTCTTATTTATTACCTAGCTAATACATATATTTGTTTTTGCTCATTAATTAATTAAATACCTGGTATGCAGCAAAAGGATCTGCAAATATATTAAATTCAGCATAAGGATTACTATAGAGGTCTGCAAACAGATTGCCGTCTGACCTCACGGCCCCACCCATCACGTATATATGCTCAATATTGTTCTTCAGATGTGGATTGTTCATAAGAAAAACGCCAATATTTGTATGAGCTCCTGTAATTAAAACAGTGATAGGACCTGCAGATATCTTTTCTGTCAGCACTTGTTGGGCGGTTGGCTGTTGAAGAGGAGAATATTTCCTGCCGCCCTGGTTAATTTAGCAACAAAATTTTATACATAAAAAAAGAACTAGTTCTTTTGTTCATTTTAAAAACCCATTATTTTATTTTATAATTATTTCTCAGAAATAAAATTAATTTGTTATTCTCAAGTCGTAGAAATAATTATTATATTGAATTTCAATAAATAAATAAATAACTTATTTATTTAAGAAATATCTCAATTATATTCATAAATAAACAAGTCATATATGAATTAAGAAATTAAACTAATTAATTTTAATAATATCATAAATATCAATATCATTAAATTCATTTACTAAATATTGATTTTGATTTTCAAAAGGCAGCTAAAAGTGATTTGTCTATGTATTTTATTCAATTATTTTCATCAGTAAAGTATATAGGAAAACAAAATCCCATGTCTAAGATAGCGAAGGACTGGATTTGTTGGTTAGAACAATTTTTTTCTTATTGGTTAAAAAAAATTTCCAGGTAAGTAAGCACGTTTTTGTTTTTAAACTAAAAAAAAACATGTATAATTTAATTAGATAATAAAATAATAAATAATGCAGTATATAAATCAATTTATACAAAAAAGACATGAAATTTTATATAAAATAATATTATTGTTCTCACCGTTACGACAAAGGTTTTATAATTAAATTGTAATTTCTTTTATAGTAATGAATAGTATTTTATATCTAGATATACAATAATTTAATGACGAGATTTATTTATTTTTCTTAAATTAATAGAATCAAATTCAAGTAAAACGGGTGTTGGTGATTGTAAGAATGATCATATGAGGTTTGTGTAATGTAATAGGATAATACTTAGATAGCAACTATTATTTTTCCTCTTGTTCCGGTAGTATTACAAAATTTCTAAAACAGAACTAACCTCTCATTAACTTGGGTCAAGATTTTTTGTCGTAGATCTTACAAGATACACTTGAAAACCGGAAGTAGCTTAGGTTTCGTTTGAGATGTGTGTTTATTTTTGTGACTGAGATTAAGATTTGTGTATAAGACTTATAAAAATACTAGAAAAAATAAAATAAAAATTAATTTTTGTGATTGAGTTTTGTATATAATTAGATTGTAACCAACCTTAACCATAGTTTTAATTTTAATGATAAAAACAAAAACATTCTAAGTATGTATTTGGTTTAGAAATACGATGGATTTTTTTAAAAATACAATTATTTTAAAAGTACAAATTATATCTCACAAAAACAAAAAAAATATATGTTTTTAGGCTGCACCGTTCCAAATGGGCTCTAACTAATTACGTACCTGTGGCAGCAATGCTCTCCGTAAGCCGTAGTTAGAATCAAGATCCAGCCGTCCTCTAGGACCAGCAGGGATAGCTTGTCTGTATCTACAACCTCCTGCTGTTGTCTTCCCCTGGTTAATATCATACAATCTCAGGTATCATTGAGTCCATAAATTCACAGGCAACGAAAGATTAGTAAAAATTGCAGGGAAATCTAGCAGGAGATCATGAGGGTGGCACAGTTGAATGGACCGACCTGTTCAACTATAGGAAGAAAACCACCAACATCCGGGAATATGCGGCCATCTTCTGCTATTCCACCCTCACCTCCCATCCCAACAGACACGTCGTCACGGCCCATCATGTAAAGAATGTCATAGATTTGGCTCACACCATGCCCTGCATCTGTCCATGAGTTCGTGTTCACAGTGACTGCCTGGAGCGAGCATAGAGCAGACTGATGATCAAAGCAGACTCGATTGATGTAATTTGCTAAACACATACATGATCAATTGACAGACTGACCTCCAATCCAAATCGTGATCTGTTGAGCTTCAAGAGGTAGAAAAGAGCGAAGACATCATCAGTATCGACATCTGTGTCCAAAAGAATACGGTGTGCCTCTCCCTCTGCATGGCACAGATGATTAAATCCAACAAGTCCTAGAGTATTA
Organism: Populus euphratica; assembly: GCF_000495115.2. Classification (NCBI taxonomy): domain Eukaryota; kingdom Viridiplantae; phylum Streptophyta; class Magnoliopsida; order Malpighiales; family Salicaceae; genus Populus; species Populus euphratica. The sequence goes on from NW_011500214.1 coordinate 235,956, forward strand.
ATCAATGCTAAGAGCACCCAGAGATTCTTCTGCTGCAGCATTTTCTCTCCTCCGATTCACGATATATTTTACTGATCAAGTTCCATTCTTTGAAAAATAAACAAGAGACCAGGGAGACTAGATCGCTCTATATAGGCGTTTTGATAGATTTTTCATTAATTATGATGGCTACAGATATCCGATTTCGTTCTAAAGAATCAACGTAATTAAACATCTTCCTACCATGCATGCACCTTCCTTTTTCAAAGATGCGTGCATTCATTTTTTCGCCGCCATATTCTGTGCTATTTTTCCGATTTATGGTAAGAGATTTTTCCGATTTATGGTAAGAGATATCTTGGATTGCCTTGCGTTAGTCAACCGATACGAAATTTATTTCAAAAATAATCTCAAGGATACATTTGTGTCTGGGAGTGTGGTCAAACCCCAACAAATAATTCAAAGCAATTATTATTGTTAATTCGTGTCAGGTATTCTCTAGTTTAATTTCATAGAAAAATTATTTCTTACTAATTAGACATGGTTTAAATTTTAATAATTCATTTTTCCAAAACCAAAAAAGAAACAATTATGAAGTAAATTCAGGTAATTATGTTTTTTCAGTAGAGCAGAAGCATTTATCTTTGGATATGATAGACCTGATTTTGTTTGAATAAAATGTAACATGAAATAGAAATAACATTAATATATATATATTACCTTAGAATAGATTTTGCCCCATTTCTCAAAAAAGAAAAAAAAAAATCTAACTTCGTCACTGAAGATATTCTCCAAATTCCAAGCGCTGGATACGTGCACAAAGATCATAAATATGAAATAGCAAGTAGGTAAAATCTGAGTAGAGGAAGGGGAGGAAAAAAATAGTCCTTTTAGCTATTGTTATGTTATGCTACGCTGCTTTGATATTAAATATATCATGTTTGATAATTAATATGATTAAAAAATTAATGTTTTTTTTTAATATAAAAGTATTAAAATAATAAATAATCTAGCAAGATCGGGTTGAACCATAAAAAAATTAACTATATAAATTATAAATAATAACAACAATAACAGTAGTAGTAGTAGTAATAATAATAATAAAAAGTTCAAAAGGATTTTGAGATTCTAATATTAATGTGAGGATTAAACAATAATAAAAACAAATGTTAATGCCTTGTTTGTTTCAAGGAAAATGAATTCCTGGAATTTATTTTCCTTACTTTCCCATGTTTGGTAACAAAATGGAAAAGTAGTCAATGAAAACTTAATTCCGGTCAACATAAAAAAAACGCTTTATGAAAGGAAAGTGTTTTCCTTCTGATAAAGAAAGGAAAACACTTTCCCTTTTTTCATTGTCTACTTTTACAAAGCACGATCTGTCTCTCTTTTTCTTGAAGCATTTTAGAACCATTTCTTCTGTGGACAATTGAAGCATTTTAATTTCAGGTATTTTTTTATTTCCTTTATCTTTTTATCTTCTTTGTAGATTTGTAAAAATTATTGTATAATATTTCCATAACACAACAATTTTTGCATGATAATTTTCTTCTTCATCACTCATGAACATTCAGCAGTTTATTATACCCAAACAAACATCATCAAATGCAAAACGAGGGGCACTTGAAAATCCCCAAACCATGTTAATCAATCTTCCC
>NW_011500214.1:237681-238600 GCF_000495115.2 Populus euphratica
GAGAGGGAACTGGGAGCAAGGAACATGGGAGAGGGAACGGGAGGAATCAATTGAGAGGGAACTGGGAGCAAGGAACATGGGAGAGGGAACGGGAGGAATCAATTGAGAGGGAACTGGGAGCAAGGAACATGGGAGAGGGAACAGGGGGAATCAATTGAGAGGGAATGGGGAACAAGGGAATGAGAGAGGGAACAAGGGGAATCAATTGAGAGGGAACAAGGAACAGGGGAATGGGAGAGGGAACGGGGGGAATCAATTGAGAGGGAACATGAAATAGGGAACAGGGGAATGAGAGAGGGGAACTGACCAAGAGGGGGAGAGAATGGAATTATAAGCCATTGAATTTAGGCAATGAATTTAGTCTCGTGAGCATATGCAAAACATGGGTTAAGCTGCATGTTTATTAGGGAAATGCAAGAGATGATTAGAGTTTTAACCAGAGAATGTGAGCTCCTATTTTTTTCTATGTGTTTGAGTGAGAGTTAATGAATTTAGAAGGTTTTTTTTTCACATGTAAAACTTGTTAACAAGCTTATTGTTTATTTTTTATTACTTGGTGATTTATACATCTGTTTATTGTTATGTAATGATGTGAAATGAGTACCCTAATTACATATGGTTATATTATTATTGTGAATAATTACACCATTATCGTGTGAAATAGGATGTTTAAATACATGTTACATTAATAAGGGGAATTATAACAGAACAATAAACATAAATTTGTGTTTGAGTTTGCTTTGATTAATATATGATTAGTGTTTGATTAATATATGATGTTTATTGTATTGAGTGTGGAAGTATTTTATATGCTTTTTTTAATATTTATTTCCCTAAATTTATAGGTTTTGTTATCAGAAAACTTCACTTTCATGTTATGGATAGTAAGATAATTCATGCAGCATGTAGGGGAGCAGCT
>NW_011500214.1:238986-239636 GCF_000495115.2 Populus euphratica
GTATTCGAAAAGGAATCATTTCTCCTTTTCGTGGAGTTCGATATCACTTGAATGAGTTTACAGAACGTTCACCAGAAAATGAAAAGGAGCTATTTAATCTTCGACACTTGTCATTGAGAACCGCTATTGAGCGAGGGTTTGGTATTTTGAAGAGTCGTTTTAGATCAATTGATGGAAAATCTTTTTGGTCTTATGAAACACAAGTAGATGTTGTGCTTGCATGTTGTGTTATTCATAACCACATAATAGGAGTTGATCCTTATGACTTTCTTATGGAAGAAATATGTTCGGGAAGTGAACCAATTAGACGAACAATCAACTTAAGTCAACGGGAGGAAAGGGAAGAGAATAGGGAGTGGATAAAAAAAAGAGAAATGATTGCATCAACCATGTGGAATGATTATAACATTCAAAGAAACTAGTAATTGAGTGTTAATTATATATGTTTTTTTATTTTATCTTGCTTGAATTTGTATTATCCTTGTTATGTATTTAGAGTAGATGTTGACTTTATTGTAAGTTCTTATGTATTTTATATATTCTCTTTTAAGTATTAATTGTAGTTTTTATATGAAATTTATTAAATCTATTTATTACATGATTTTATTTTGTATAAATTTGTAATTTTTTATTGTAGAATGAGTTCCACA
>NW_011500214.1:242622-246618 GCF_000495115.2 Populus euphratica
TAAGCTTTTAAAATTGAAAAAAATATATTAATAGGTTTTACTTAAAAAATATTTCTCAAGCTTATTTCTTTATAATATAATATGATATATATAGTTATATTTTATAAAATAAGTTAGGTATGAATATAGGATATAATAAAAAAAATTATCATTATACTTTTTAAATTTCATTCTTTTATTGTAAGTGATTAAATATTTATTTTAAATATTATATATATATATATATATATATATATTAGATAAACTTTTAAAAAAATTAATTCATTAATAAATTATTTTCCAGTTCATTTTCCATAACATAAACAAACACTAGAAAGTGTTTTCCAGTTGATTTTCCATAACACTACCAAACATCAGAAAATACTTTTCAGGAATTCACTTTTCAGGAATTTACTTTCCCCGGAATTCACTTTCCAAAAGGAAACAACTTTCCTGCAAACAAACGGAGCCTATTCGAATAATGGTATTTCAAAGAAGTATAATATAAAATATTTTTATTACTCAATTGAAAACCACACATAAATAAAGTTCTAATCAAATTATAAATTGTTAACATGATTATATTAGTTATCCTATTCGAATAATGCTAATACTTGTAAATATTATTAGGTATTCATGATTATAATTTATATTAACAACAAATCAAGTTCCTTTCATAGTAAAAGTGTCGGTTATACCACACGGTTGGGTTATGAAAGTATCAAGTATTTGTTCTACCAAGTGTTATACAACACAAATCTAGATTAATTATTTAACAAGAAAAGTATTAAAAGTGAACAAGATAACAAACACAAAACATGTTAGTATCAAACATTAAAGTCTATATTGAGTTTACACTATATTTATTTTTACACCATTAATGTAACATTTTCACATTGACATAATAAATTTAACTAAAGATAATAAAAGAAAGAAACATAAATAAACAAGATAAGAACATAAATAAGATAAAAATTAACTAAGTAAAGGAAAGAAAATGAGAAGTATAAACAAAAGATTAATATAAGCAAAACTTAAACATTACAATGAAGAGATAGCAAGAACATGATCATGATCTGAAAACCAAGATGCCTAAATGCATGATAAATGCCTCCTTTTATAGGCCAAAATTGAAAACTATTAATTTTATGACTAATTATTGAGTGGGTGGCCAATTCTTGATTTGGTAATAATCCTTATATTCTTGTCTGCCAAAAACATCATTGCTAACGTCAGAATTTGAATAGACTTAAATCATGAAGTTCTAAAAAATTATATCAGCTTTTTAACAAAAAAAAAAAATTAAGATCGTTTGGACTTCTAGAACTTAAGATATAGGCTAAACACTAAATAATATCTAGGTTGCAGTACAGATTCAAACTTCTTTGTTGTTGCTAATATTTGGACTTTCAAATAGTAGAAATGAGTCTTGTCTTCCCGTGAATTTTTTAAGCCTATATCTTAGCTTTTCTTCCATATAGAGCAGACCCAAATCCAAATTCTATAGCTTTAAATATGACCTAATAACTAAATAGTATTCCAGCTTTGAAGTATCAATAACTCCTTAACTAAAGCATGTTTTATAATAAAGTTTGATACTATAAGATACCTTTAAAATATTCATCTTAAATGCAGGCCTATCACATAAATCAAAGGATTGATTGATGAGTTCAACTACTGAAATTGAGAAGATAAAAGGAGGGTAAAGCTTAGAAAAATGATGATATAAAACCTTGATAAAAATGCACTTTTAAGTACTAATCACACCTCCCAACCAGCTTATTACTAGTCCATAGTAATCAAAGCGTTAAAATAGAAAAAATCAATTTGCAAGTTTCACAAAGCAAAGCATTCATCATTTAACTTTTATTAATCTATTCAGATAAATAAACTCTCATTAAATTTATATCTTTACTTCATACTTCTTAAACAAGATATTAATAAATCTTTTTTTTATGCACAATATATTGACACATAGTTATAGGGATTTACTTGGAATAAAACAAAATTTTTGTTCTAATGTTTAAGGTTAACTTCCTTAGGGTAAGACTATTATCTTTTTTTTTTCTTTTTCTTTTTTAATATATATACATATAACACAATACATCTTTAATCCACATAATAAGCTTTCAGCTAATGACTTCCAAACCAGTTGGTCTTAGGGTATTAAGTGTTGAGACACCTCTTTGAGCTTAATAATTCGGGTTGCAGATACTGATATGTAGATAATGCAATGTTTGATTCTTTTAAGCTTTTATTCTCAACCCATGTAATAAGCGTTGAGCCAATAACTCTCAAGTCAGTTGACTTTAAGGTATTCGGTGTTAAAACACCCCTTTGGGTTTAATTGCTTAGGTTAGAAAGGCTACGAAACCAAACTTATCTACGTATTTATTTATTTACATTTATTATCTTTTTTTATATAAATTATATACAATCCCTTTCTTTTAGTTGTTAAATAATGTAATAATCCAATCTGCAATCCACAATCATATGTTAAAGTGTGTGTGAAAATAAAGATTGAAGAATACTTGTTAAATGAGTATATGAGCAAAATTAAGTGATAACAATGCAAGAGTTTGTAAACCTAAATATTTCAAGAAGTATTTTGATAGACCTTGTTAAGAATGTTTATTAAGATACTCATTTTAATAAAAGAACTCATTTACGTTGTCATCCTAATAATAACAGTTTTGCAAATGATTTATAAAATAAAAAATATAGTTAGTTAATTTTTTTATATTACTACCCTCTCCCTCTCAACCTAAACGAGACATTGTCCTCAATGTCCTAACATGGAAAGATAGAGTATATAAGACATCACCTGAAACACACTTAAATAAATATAAGAAATAACAAAATAAAATAATATGCTATAAATAAAACTAAAAGACACAAGGATTCACAATGAAGGATCAAATCCAATCTAAGCTTTTTACGGCGTTTCTTAGTTAACCAATTTATACGACTTAATTATAGGAATGAACAATTGTATTTGGTTAATCAATTGTTCAGGAGTAGCAATATAGATTATGATTTATCATGGCGAAGATGTTAGAAATTCCTATTCCACAGCATGATCAAGAAAAGACAACAACTTATCATAAAAACCATTAACATTTAATATAACTATGAGTATATGGTGAATGTGCAGTTGGCCCTAAGAGAAAATATGAAAGAGGTCTTCTAATGTGCCTAGACTGCTTAGCAAAGCGACACAACCAAAAGATTGATGTCAACTCCCAAGTGCAGAAGTGTCGAAGTAATAAATAACCCGGCAAAACCGGGGTCGAACCACATGAAGATTAATTGTATAAATTATAAATGAAAATTATAAACAACAACAATAGTAATAGTAGTAGTAGTAGTAGTAGTAGTAGTGCTAATGATAATAATAAAAGAAGAAGAAGAAGAAGAAGTTGATGAGAACTTTGAGATGGAAGATCAATGTAAGGATTAAACAATGATAACAACAAATGTCAAGGCTAGAGGATCCATTAATGGTATGTCAAACAAGTATAGTGTGAACTTTTATTACTTAATTGAAAACTACACACAAAAGAGGTTCCAATTAGATTATAAATTATTAACATGTTTACATTAGTTATCTTATTTGAATAATGCTAATACTTGTAAATGTTGTCAAGTATTCATGATTATAATTTATGTTAACAACAAATCAAGTTCCTTTCATAACTCAAGTGTCGGTTATAGCATACAATGTGGGCTATGAAAGTGTCAAGTATTTGTTGTACCAAGTGTTATACAATATAAATCTCGATTAGTCATTTAACAAGCAAAGTATTAAAGAGTGAATAAGATAACAAATACAAAATATGTCAATGTCAAACATTAAAGTCTATGTTAAGTTTACATTAAAAGGCATAAACAAGCTATTAATGAAAATAAAACTTAAGCATTACAAAAATACAAAGAGAGAGAACAAGAGCATGATCTTAATTTGGAGACCAAAATGCCTAAATGCATGGCAAATGCCTCCTTTTATAGGCCAAAATT
>NW_011500214.1:246857-252358 GCF_000495115.2 Populus euphratica
TTGGAGTCATTTAGACTTCTAGAACTCTAGATATGGGCTAAACACTGAACAATGTTCGGGTTGTAGGATAAATTCAGACTTCTTCATTGTTGTTACAATTTGGACTTGAAAATGGCCTTTTTAAATCTTAGGCAAGTTGTAGGCCTATGTCTTACCTTTCCATCCATATAAATTGAACCTAACTCTGAGATTTACAACTCCAGATATGACCCAATTACCGAACTGTGTTCTGATTTTGGACTGTACCAATATCTCTTTTCTAAGTTTGGCCGTCTCTTATCCTTTCAATTTTAGTTTTTAAACTCATCAATCAATCCTTTCATTTATGTGATAGGCCTACATTTAAAATGAGCATTTACCATAAATTAAAGGTATCTTATATTATTAGATATATTATTATAAAATATGCTTTAGTTAAGGAGTTATTGATACTTCAAGTGCAAAATAATGATACAAAACCTTGATAAAAAATGCACTTTTAAGTACTAATCACAAGGTAATGAAGGCATTAACGTGTTTACACATTGCATTCATTCGATCAGATATTATGGAGACCTATAGTTTCTCTTCAATTATTTTTTCAATGATGTCCCCATTTACTAAAGTTTTGAGGATGACTGCTAAAACTTGACTTCCTCCTAAAAATACAGCTATTGACACTCCCTCCTATTACCCCAAGGCTACCTCCCCCATACACTAAATGAATTTTTCTCTCAGCTAGTATCTGACCAAAATAATTTGTTGATTCTAGAAACTCTGTTTCCTTCCCAAGAATAGATTCACTAAAAACACAGATATTTCTTATGTGATGGCTTAAGGAACCTACCAATTCTACATACTTTTATATTTGTTGAATTTATTAGTTGAGTAGAAATAAAGAGAAGGAAGAAAAAACTTTATAGATGAGAAATTGAAAATGTAATCATACCATCTATATAGAGGCCTACTAGAGTCTCACACCCTCATTTTTTTATTTTTTATTATTTTATTCTTTTTTTGAAAAAAAATATGTATGTACAGGTAGGTGTGATTATGGTTTACACTTTTTCTTGATTTTACATCCAATAATAACTTAAATGTCCTCTATGGGTCGGGGATAGGCTTCCAATTCAGTTTTTAAAAAAACTGGCCAATAAGGTCTTTTATAGTCAGATTCTTAAGACTAAGTCGATCATGTTCTTTATGGAATTGTGACCATAAATCATGAATTACATGATGGACATCTATATTAGAATGCGTCTTAAGAGTCAATATAAGATTATCTAAAAATCATTTACTTAGGTCATCCTTAATGAATTGTATTTTATATTCATGGTTTATAAATATCATTTTTAAAGAACGATAGTTGCATTACAAGTCCATCTAACATATCTGTGACAGACTTTTAGTCTTTTTGCAAGATTTTTCTTTGCAAAAGAGTTTATATCTGTTCTAGGTATGTGTGAAATGAAGGAATTGGAGGGCTCACCTAATAATTAGACTTTTGCTTCAATCAGCCAATGAATATCTTTAGGAATTTCATGGTTCATTAACAATTTCAATCTTGCACATCTAATATAGTAAATTTTTGTAATCGCATTATAAGGCAAAGCGAAAAAATATTTTTTTTAATATTTCAAGGGTGGTATCTATTTTTAAATGAGAATTGGAGAAAAGATTCAAAAAAGTGAGAAAAAGCAAAGAATTGCATAAATATAAGTTATTATAGGAAACTAAAAGAACCGACTTAAATCATAGAGTACTGTTATCCGTCATTTGATCGAGGTGAGAGAGACTAACAAAACAAAACACAAAACAATGTGAGAAAAAGAATCAATCTTTATATGCATAATCAGTCAATTCAATAAAGTTATTTTCAACTGAAAAATTATCAAAGTAAACTTTCAAACGATGTCCATTTACCTTGAAAACATTGTCATTCTTTGTATTATTGATATCACAACCCACATATGGATACACATATTTCATAATAAAAGGACTGCTTTATTTTGATCTTAGTTTTTCAGGAAATAAATGCAATCGAGAATTATAAAGCAAGACTTTTTGACCAACATTGAAGGTTTTTCTCTGTATTTTCTTGTCATGAAATCATGAAACTTTTTTATTCTTGCTTTATGAATTTTTATATGCATTATTTTTTATTTTCTCAAGCTCATTTATTTGTAATTTGCACAGCTGACTAGCATCATCAATGTTTGAATTAAAAACTTTAATAGCCCAATAAAGTTTATATTCAAATTCCATAGGCAAGTGACAAGGTTTTCTATAAACTAGTCTATAAAGTGACATATCTAATGATGTTTTATAAGTAGTTCGATAAACCTAAAGTGCATCATTAAGTCTTAAAGACTAGTCTTTCCTATTAAGGTTCATTGTTTTCTCCAAGATTTTTTTGATCTCTCTATAGTAGGTTCTATTTATCCACTTATCTAAAGGTGATAAGAGGTGACAACTTTATTTATGATTCCATATTTTTTTCATTAAAGACTCCAATGACTTGTTGCAGAAATGTGTTCCACCATCATTTATCATGGCTTGAGGGATTTTAAATTTACTTAAAACATTTTCTTTTAAAAACTTTATTATTTTTTTGTGATCATTGTTTTGACTTGGAATTGCCTCTATCCATTTTTAATATAGTCTACTGCGATTAATATATACAAGAAACCAAATGTTTGAGGAAATAAACCTATGAAATCTATACCCTAACAGTCAAAGATCTCAATGACAACAATAGAATTTAAAGGCATTATGTGAAGTTTTGAAATAGATCTCAACTTTTGATAATTTTTACAAGTCTTGCAAAATATATATGAGTCCTTTAAAGGTATAATCTACTGCGACTAAGAATCAAATGATGGAGAAAATGGACCGATAAAATATATACCCCAATAGTAAAAAATCTCAATGACAAGAATATGATTTAAAAGCATATAACGTTTTGAAATAGAACCCAACTTTTGACAATTTTTACAACTCTTACGCATGTGAGTCTTTGAACATGATGGTCCTGTAAAATTCACTTTATAATATTTTTACTGTAATCTTTCTTGATGAGAAATGACCCCTACATGCCTTAAAATTATAAAATTTAATGACCTTACTTACCTCATTATCAGGAATGCATCTTTAAAATATTTGATCAAGATAATATTTAGATAAATAAAGGTCATCCCAATTAAAGTTCTTCACTTCGTTGAAGAAATTTCTTTTATCTTGGGTAATCCAATGAGCTGACAATTATCCTAAAACAAGAAAATTAACAATATTAGCAAACCAAGGCAATGTAGAGATAGAAAGTAAAGATTCATTGGGAAAGTAGTCATCGATTAGTGTAATGCTAGATTTCAAATATGTTATTAATCTTAACAAATGATCTGAAAATATTTTTGATGCCTTTTTTATCTTTGATTGTAATATCAAATTCTTGAAATAATAAAATCTACCGCATCAATCTAGCCTTAGAATCGTTTTTTAGAAAGAAGATATTTTAATTCTACATGATCACTAAAAACAACAACAGATGAGTCAACAAGATAAGACTTGAATTTTTCACATACAAATACTACTATAGGTAATTCTTTTTCAGTGGTGGTGTAATTCATTTGAGCACTATTTAAAGTTTTCTTACATATTAAATTATATAAGGTTTCTTATTTTTTCTTTGTCCCAAAACAGCACTCACGGTATAATCACTAGCATCACACATTATTTCAAAAGATAATGACTAATCAAGATGTTGAATGATAGGAGTAGAAGTAAGCATATTTTTAAGTTTAACAAAGGTTTCTTCACAATGTTTAGTCCATTCAAAAATATTATCCTTTATTAAAAGGTTACTCAAGGGCTTAAATATTACACTAAAATCTTTGATGAACCTTCTATAAAAACCAACATGTCCTAAGAATAATTTAATATCTTTAATAGATTTTGGTGTTGGCAAGTTAGCAATTAACTCAATTTTAGATTTGTCAAACCTCAATTCCTTTCAATGAAACAATGTAACCAAATACAATGTTATTTATTACCATAAAGTGAGAAATTATAGTGTTGAGGTGCATATCCATTAGAATTTTAGAAATTATGGTGTGCTTGAAACGGTGGCTGGGAAATTTATGCATTATTTTTATCACTCTTCCAATTAAAATTTGAGTGATTTCTCCAACTAGAGTTGTATGTTTGCGAGTATGAGTTATGACTGAGCCTTTGAAAACTGTTCAAAGCATAAGTTTGTTCATGAAGGCATTCTTTGAATGAAGATAATGTTGGACAGTTATTAGTTGAATGTTTATTGGTTTCACAGATTTGACACATAATGTTTTAAACAGATTTTAATTGATCATTCTTTTTTAATTTTAGTGCCTAAATTTTTTTAGCTAAAAGATACCAACTAGGTTTAGAGGTTGTGATCTTCTCTAAGGTTGTATATACCTCCACTAGATGTATGAGGTTGAGTTTTACCCAATGCCTCATAAGTACCTGCGGTGTTCCAATTTTAAGCATTTTCAGCTAACAAGTCTAGGTATTTCATTGCTTCATCAGTGTCTTTATTTTTAAAAGTTCCATTACACATCAATTTTACCATTTGTTTATCTTTAGGTGTTAACCCTTAATAAAAATATGAAACCAATTTTCATGTTTCAAAACTATGATAAGGGCAAGTATTAAGCAAGTCTCGATACCTATCCTAATATTGGTAAAATGTTTCTTTCGGTTTTTAAGTGAAAGTGAAAATTTATCTTTTGAAAGAGTTTGTCAAAAACTTCTTTAAAAAGTGTCGTTGCATTTCATCCCAAGCATGAATGGATCCTGATCTCAAATTTTATAGCCATGTTTTAGCTTTAACTTTTAATGAAAAAAGAAAAATTTTTAATCTAACAGTGTTCATGTTATAATTTAAGTCATTATAGGTGTTATAAATCTCCTTAAATTCCCTTAAATGCAAATATGTATTTTCTAAATCTAAACCATAAAAAGAAGGTAAAAGTAGAATAATGTCTGGCTTAAAATTGAAATAAGATGCATCAGTAGGGAAAACTATGCATGAAGGTATACTTATTCTTATGGGATTCATGTGGTTTCTAAATGTTCTGACACGGTTATTCTCATTATTCTTATTATGAAGCGACTGATTATTTTCTTCAACCATATTTCTTAAAAATGATAAGGATACCCTATAAAATCTACCACTTAAAATATGTGATCAAACTCTTATACATGCATAGGAAGAGAATAAAAGAACGAAGAAAACAAAACAAAAGGAATCAAAACAAAAGAAACAAATTTAGATACAAGAAAAGAGAAAGGAGAAATAAAATAAATATTATAATTTATACAAGAATTTACCTTTTCAGTAACAACGTTAAAAACTTGACACGACCAAAAAAATGATGTCTTCTCTGAAGTGCAAGAGTGTCGAAGTAATAAATAACCCGGCAAGACCGGGGTCGAACCACAGGGAGGTTAATTGTACAAATTATAAATAACAATAATACAACAAC
>NW_011500214.1:254745-262420 GCF_000495115.2 Populus euphratica
AATTATATACTATCTCTTTCTCTTAGTTGTTACCTTTAACAAAAGAACATAAATAATGTAATAATCCAATATGCAACCCACAATCATATGTTAAAGTGTGTGTGTGTAAATTAAGGTTTAAGAATACATGTTAAATAAGTATATGAGTAGAATTAAGTGGTAATAATGTGAGGGTTTGTAAACCTGAATATTTCAAGAAGTATTATGATAGACCTTATTAAGAATGGTTACTAAGATGCGTCTCAAGAGTCATAAAAAGATCTCCTTTACTCTGCCATCATAGTAACAATAATTCTGCACATGCTTTATGAAATAGAAAACACAATTAGTTTTTTTTTTAGCTACTACCCTCTCCCCCTAACCAAAACGAGATATTGTCCTCAATGTTCTAACAAACCTGAAATAACGAATACTAACAAACCTGAAATACACAAAGATTCATAAATGAAGACTCAAATCTAATCTAAGTTTTTTACGGCTTTTCTTAGATAACCAATTTATACGACTCATGGAGGGATCAATTACAGGAATGAAAGATTGTAGTTGGTCAATCAATTGTTCAGCAGTAGCAGCAGAGATTATGATTTGTCATGCAGAAGATGTTAGAAATTCCTATTCCACAGCATGATCAAGAAAAGACAACAACTTATTATAATAACTATTAACATTTAACAGACCTATGGGTTTATGGTGAATGTGTAGTTGGGTCCAAGAGAAAATATAAAAGATCTCTTCCAATCTGCCTAAACCACCTAGTAAAATAATGAAGGCATCAGCATGGTTAAACATTGTATTCCTTCGAGCTGATATTGTGGAGACCTGAAGTTCCTCTCCAATTGTTTTTCCAATGATGTCCCCTTGTGCTAAAGTTTCGGGGACGACCCCCAAAACTTGACTACCTCCTGAAAATGCAGCTATTGACACACCTCCCATTAACCCTAGACTGCCTCCCCCATACACTAAATGAATCTTTCTCTCAGCTAGCACCTAACCAAGATGATTTGCTGATTCTAAAAACTCCTTTTCTTTCCCAAGACTAGATCCACCAAAAACACAAATATTTCTTATTTGATGTCCTGAGGAACTTGCCATTTCTACACACTTCTATATTTATTGAATGTATGGGTTGAGTAGAAATGAAAGGAAGGAAGAGAGGATTTTATAGATGAAAAATTAAAAAGGCAATCATACCACCTATATGTAGGCTAGTTGGAGACTCACACACTCTATTTCTCTCTCTTTATTTATTTATTTATTTTTGAAAAAGCATGTATATGTACTGATAGTTGTGATTGTGGCTCACATCTTCCCTTGATTTTACATCCAAGAACGACTTAAACACCCTCTATGGGTTTGGGATAGGCTTTTCATCTAGTTTCCTTAAAAACTAGCAAACAGGGTCGTTTTTAGTCAGATTCTCAAGACTAAGTCGAGCATGTTCTTTATAAATAGTGGTCATAAATCATGAATTATATGATGCACATCTCCACTAGGATGCGTCTCAGGAGTCAATAGAAAATTATTTAAAGACTCCTTACTCAGGCCATCCTTAATGAATTCTATTTTATCTTCACGGTTTATAGATACCATTTCTGAAGAACGACATTGTGCATTACAAGTCCATCTGACACATCGATGATAGACTTTTAATCGTTTTGCACGATGTTTCTTTGCAAAAATGCTTTTACCTGTTCTAGGCATGTGTGAAATGAAGGAATTCAGGGACTCACCTGATAATTGGACATTTGCTTCAATCAACCAACGAATATCTTCAGGAATTCCATGATTCATTAACAACCTCAATCTTGCACTTCTAGCATGGTAAATTTTTTTAATCGCATTTTAAGGCAGAGCGGGAAAATACTTTTTTAGTTTTTCAAGATTAGTGTCCATTTTCAAATAAGAATTGGAAGAGAGATTCAAAGAATTGCACAAATATATACACAGATATAAGTTATTATGGGAAACTGAAAGAACCGACTTAAGTCACGGAGTACCGTTGTCCGCCATTTAACCGAGGTGAGAGAAACTAGCAAAAATTAGTAAAAAAAAACACAAAAATAATATGAAAGAAAAAAAATTCAATCTTTATATACAAGATCACCCAATTCAATAGAGTCATTTTCAACTGAAATATTGTTAAAGTAAACTTTCAAATGATGTCCATTTACCTTGAAAACATTGCTATTTTTTAGTTTCTCGATATCACAGGTCCTATATGGATACACATGTTTCACAATAAAAGGGCCGCTCCATCTTGATCTTAGTTTTCTAGGAAATAAATGTAGTCGAGAATTATAAAGTAAGACTTTTTGACCAACATTGAATGTTTTTTTCATAATATTCTTGTCATGAAACTCTTTGATTCTTGCTTTATGAATTCTTGAATTTTCATATGCATCATTTCTTATTTCCTTAAGCTCATTTATTTGTAATTTTCGCAGTTGACTAACATCATCCAGGCAAGTGACAAGGTTTTCCATAGACTAGTCTATAAGGTGACATACCTAATGATGTTTTATAAGCAGTTCGATAAGCCCAAAGTGCATCATTAAGTCTTAAAGACTAATATTTCCTATTAGCGTTCACTGTTTTCTTCAAAATGTGTTTGATCTCCCTATTAACAAGCTTTACTTGTCCACTTGTTTGAAGGTGATAAGGGGTGACAACTTTATGTGTGATTCCATATTTCTTCGTTAAAGACTCAAATGGCTTGTTGCAGAAATGTGTTCCACCATCACTTATTATGGCTCGAGAGATTCCAAATCGACTCAAAATATTTTCTTTTAAAAACTTTATCACTGTTTTGTGATCATTGTTTCGACTTGGAATTGCCTCTATCCATTTTGAAACATAATCTACTACGACTAATATGTACAAGAAACCAAATGATGGAGGAAATAGACCCATGAAATCTATACCCAAATAGTCAAAGATCTCAATGACAAAAATAGGATTTGAAGGCATCATGTGACGTTTTGAAATTGATCCCAACTTTTAACAATTTTCACAAGACTTGCAGAATGCATGTGAGTCTTTGAACATGGTGGGCTAGTAAAATCCACTTTGTAAGATTTTTGCAGTTGTCTTTCTTGATGAGAAATGGCCCCCACATGCCTTAGAATGACAACATTTAATAACACTACTTACCTCATTGTCAAGAATGCATCTTCGAAATATTTGATCAGGACAATATTTGAATAAATAAGGGTCATCCCAATAAAAGTTCTTCACTTTGTTCAAGAACTTTCTTTTATTTTGGGTACTCTAATGAGATGGCAATTGTCCTGAAACAAGAAAATTGACAATATTAGAAACCAAGGCATTGTAAAGACGGAAAGTAAAGATTTATCAAGAAGGTAGTCATCGATTGGTGTGATGTCAGTTTTTGAATCTGTTGTCAATCTTGACAAGTGATCTGCAACAACATTTTCGCTGTCTTTCTTATCTTTGATTGTGATATCAAATTCTTGAAGTAACAAAATCCACCGCACCAATCTAGCCTTAGAATCTTTCTTAGAAAGAAGATATTTCACTATTGCATGATCACTAAAAACAATAATAGGTGAGCCAACAAGATAAGATCTGAATTTTTCACATGCAAATACTACTACAAGTAATTCTTTTTTAGTGGTGGTATAATTCATTTGAGCACTATTTAAAGTTTTACTTGCATAGTAAATCACATAAGGTTTCTTATCTTTTCTTTATCCCAAAACAGCACCTACGGCATAATCATTAGCGTCACACATTATTTCAAAAGGTAATGACCAATTAGGAGGTTAAATGACAGGAGCAAAAGTAAACAAGTTTTTAAGTTTAACAAAGGCTTCTTCATAATGTTTAGTCTATTAAAAAATATTATCCTTTGTTAGAAGGTTACTTAAGGGATTAGATATTACGCTAAAATCTTTGATGAACCTTCTATAAAAAACAACATTTCCTAGGAATGATCTAACATCTTTAATAGATTTTGGTGTTGGCAAGTTCGCAATTAACTCAATTTTAGATTTGTTAACCTCAATTCCTTTTGATGAAACAATGTGACCAAGTACAATGCCGTTTGTTACCATTAAGTGACATTTTTTCCAATTCAGTACAAGATTCTTCTCTTCACACCTACTCAAAACCTTTTTTAAGTTAGTCAAACAATCATCAAATGAATCTCCAAAAATAGAAAAATCATCTATAAAAATCTCAAGAAAATGTTCAACTATATCACTAAATATACTAAGCATGCATCTTTAAAATGTGCCTGGTTCATTACATAATCCAAAAGGCATCCTTCGATATGCAAAAATACCAAATGGACATGTGAAAGTAGTCTTCTCTTGATCTTCCAATGCAATTTCAATTTGGTTGTATCCTGAATAGCCATCTAAGAAACAATAAAATTCATGACCTGCAACTCTTTCTAGGATTTGATCTATGAAAGGTAAAGGAAAATGATCTTTTCTAGTCATTGAATTAAGTTTCCTATAGTCAATGCACATGCGCCAACTAGTAACAGCTCTAGTGGGAATTAACTCATTGTTCTCATTTGTTATCACAGTGACTCCAAACTTCTTGGGTACAACTTGGGTAGGACTTACCCATTTGCTGTTAGAAATAAGATAAATGATTTCATTATCTAGAAGCATAATAACTTTATTTTTCACTACTTCTTTCATATTAGGATTGAGCCTTCATTGCATTTCCCTAGAGGGTTTAGCATTTTCCTCTAAATAAATTTTATATGTACAAATCAAAGGATTAATTCCTTTTATGTCAGCTATGGTCCATCCTAATGCATTTTTGTGCATTTCAGAGTTTGTAATAATCTACCTTCTTGATGTGCATTAAGTTTGGAAGAGATTATTACTGGAAAAGTTTCATTTTCTCCCAAAAATGAGTATTTAAGATTAAATGGCAACGGTTTCAAATCAAGTTTGGGTGGTTGAACACTTGAAGGTATGGGCTTAATTGATCGTGGTGGCAATTCCTTAATTTATGGTCTCCAATTACTTGCCTTTGATTCTTCCTGAAAATAAACCATTTGCAAATCATCAGATTTATCAATCTTAATTTCACTAGAAGTGGTTTTAAAATGATCATGAATTAATTTTTCAGTAAAGTCCACTTCCTGTAAATCATTATCATCTCCAAGTTGCTTGCAAATGTTGAAAATATTCATCTCCAATGTCATGTTTCTAAGTGATAGCTTCATCAGTCCATTCCTACAATTAATCAATGCATTAGATGGTGCAAGAAACGGACATCCTAAAATAACAGGAAATGAATTACATATTTCAACAGGTTATGTGTCCAAGATAATAAAATCCATAGGATAAATGAAATTATCGACGTGTACTAACACATCTTTAATTATTCCTTTAGGCACTTTTATAGATCTATCGACAAGTAAAAGAGTTATAGAAGTTGATTTTAACTCACCTAGATTGACACTTTGAAAAACTGAATATGGAAGTAAATTCACACTAGCTCCAAGATATAAAAAGGCTCTTTCAATTTTATGTTCTCCAATAAAGCAAGAAATTATAGGACAACCAGGGTCTTTATATTTCAAAGCATTATTGTTCTGAAGAATAGCACTTACTTGTTCGGCTAGAAAGGCTTTCTTTTTCACATTCAGTTTTCTTTTCACAGTGCATAGATCTTTCAAAAATTTAGCATAGGAAGGAACCTGTTTAATAGCATCCAACAAAGGTATATTGATTCTTACCTGCTTGAAAGTTTCAAAGATTTTAGAGTTGTGATTGACTTTCCTTTGTTTGGTCATGGCTTGAAAAAATGGAAGTACTGGCGGGGAATCAGTCGTTTCTTTGTAATTTTCAGATTCAACCCCTTCTTTACCCTCAGAGATTGACTCATCATCTTTCTCACAAGGTTCAAGAGTGGGTTTTTCGATAACCTTACCACTGCGAAGAATAGTGACTGATTTGACTTGATCTATGTGTTGGCTTTCAGAACTGCTTGTATTTGCATTGTATTGTCTCTTGAGCTTTTGTTGTGGTTGAGATGGAAACTTACCTTTCTCTTGGAAACTGAGAGCAGATGTCAATTTTGCAAGAGTATCTTTAAAATTTGTCATGTTTTGAGCAAGTTGAGTATTGATTATCTCTTGCTTTTTAATGAATGCATGAAATGTTTCCTCAAGATTTCTTCTAGGAGGTGGACCATAAGGAGGTGCATATCCATGAGAATTTTGAAAATTATGGTGTGCTTGAAACGGTGGTTGTGAAGTTTGTACATTGTTATTATCACTCTTCCAACTGAAATTTAGATGATTTCTCCAACCAGGGTTGTATGTTTGTGAGTATGGGTTGTGGTTGGCCCTTTGAAAACTGTTTAAAGCATGGACTTATTCCTAGAGACATTCCTTAAAAAAAGGCAAGGTTGGACAGTTACTAGTTGAGTGTTCATCTGTTTCACATATTTGACGCATAATGTTTTCAACAGATTTTAATTGACCACTCTTTTTCAATTCTAGTGCCTCGACTTTTCTAGTTAAAGATGCAAACTTGGCTTGAAGGTCATGATCTTCTCTAAGGTTATACATACCTCCACTAGATGTATGTGGTTGAGTTTTACTCGGTGCCTCATAAGTACCTGCGGTGTCCTAATTTTGAGCATTTTTAGCTAACAAGTCTAAGTACTCCATTGCTTCATTAAGGTCTTTATGTTTAAAAGTTTCATTGCATATCAATTCAACCATTTGCCTATCTCTAGGTGTCAAGCCTTCATAAAAATATGAAACCAATCTCCATGTTTCAAAACCATGATGAGGGCAAGTATTAAGCAAGTCTCGATACCTATCCCAACATTGATAAAATGTTTTTCCTGGTTTTTGAGTGAAAGTGGTGATTTGTCTTTTGAAAGAGTTTGTTCTGTGAGATGGGAAAAACTTCTTTAAAAACTATTGTTGCATTTCATCCTAAGCACGAATGGATCCTGGTCTCAAATTTTATAGCTATGTTGTAGCTTTATCTTTTAATGAAAAAGGAAAAAGTTTTAATCTGATGGTGTTCATGCTACAATTTGAATCATTATATTTGTTACAAACCTACTCAAATTCCCTTAAATGCAAGTATGGATTTTTCAATTCTAAGTCATGAAAAGAAGGTAAAAGTTGAATAATGTCTAGTTTAAAATTAAAATAAGATGCATCGGGAGGAGAAACTATACATGATGGTGTACTTGTTCTTGTGGGATTCATGTGGTCTCTAAGTGTTCTAGCACGGTTATTCTCATTATGAAGTGATTGATTATCTTTTTCGGCTATATTTTCTGAAAATAATGAGGATACCCTACAAACTCTACCACTTAATGTACGTGACCACGCTCTCATGCACGTGTAGGAATAGAATAAAAGGAAGAAGAAAACAAAAAAAGGAGAAACAAAACAAAAGAAACAAAGTTATATACAAGAAAAGTGAAAAGAGAAAATAAAATACATACTATAATTTATACAAGAACTTACCTCCCTCGCAACGACGCCAAAAACTTGACACGACTAAAAGATTGATGTTTTCTTCCAAGTGCAGGAGTGTCGAAGTAATAAATAACCCGACAAGACCGAGGTCGAACCACAAGGAGGTTAATTGTATAAATTACAGATAATAATAACAACAACAACAACAACAATAATAATAGTAATAAAAAAAAGGAGAAGAAG
>NW_011503095.1:0-4220 GCF_000495115.2 Populus euphratica
TAGTCTTTACATAGATGATTTGTCATTGATGAAAAGAGATTATACCTTAATATGATATATTTTAGATTTTTAAAAAACATTTATTTTATTTTAAAATATTTCTATTTATTGAAAATAATCATATTTTAGAAGGTGTTTTCATTAAAAAGCCACAAATTATATAATAAAATAATGGGTTAGAACTAATAATCATATTTTAGAAGGTGCTTTCATTAAAAAGCCACAAATTATATAATAAAATAATGGGTTAGAACTTATAAATTTTATTTATATTTAAATTTATTTTGAGTTTGTAGCTGATTATAATTCATTTTGTAGTTAGAAGTGGAGTGATTAGTAATTCAAATTATATTTTTATCAAGGTTTTATATCATTATTTTGCACTTGAAGTATCAATCACTCCTCAACTAAATCATGTTTTATAATAATAAGTCTGATATCATTAAATACATTTAATTTATGGTAAATATTTATTCTAAATACAGACTTATCACATAAATAAAATGATTAATTGATGAGTTGAAGTACTGAAATTGAAAGGACAAAAAGAGGGTGAAGCTTATAAAAGAGATGTTGGTCTAGTCCAAACTGAAACACTGTTTGGTAATTGGATCATAATTGAAACTGTAGAACTTGGATTTAGATCTACTTTATATGGATGGAAAGTTAAGACACAGGCCTACAACATTCATAAGAAGGCAAACTCAATTCTGCTGTTTGGAAGTCCAAATCTTAGCAACAATGAAGAAGTTCGAGTTTGTCCTATAGCCCAAATACTGTTCAGTTTTCAGCTTATATCTCAAGTTGTAGAAGTCCAAATGACCTTTTTTTTTTTTCTTCTAGAAAGCTAAGACAATTCCTTAGAACTTTCATGAGTAAGGTTGGTTCAAATTCTGACGTTATCAATGATGTTTTGTTTAGATAAAAAGATAAAGATTGTCACCAAGTCAAGATATGGCCACCCACTTAACAATTAGTTATCAAATCAATAATTTAAAATTTTGGTATATAAAAGGAGGTATTTATCATGCATTTAGGTATCTTGGTTTTCAGATCAAAATCATGCTCTTTATTTCTGTATATTTTTGTAATGTTTAAATTTTATTTCATGTTATATTTTTCATTAATATATTGTTTATGCTTTTCATTTCCTTTCCTTTATTTAGTTAACTTTTATTTTATTTATATTTTATCTTGTTTATTTATGTTTCTCTCTTTCTTTATGTTTAGCTAAGTTTATTATGTCAAGGTGAAAATGTTACATTAATGGTGTAAGAATAAGTATAGTGTAAACTTAACATGGACTTTAATATTTGATACTAACACATTTTGTATTGTTATCTTATTCACTTTTAATACTTTGCTTGTTAAATGGTCACTATAGATTTATCTTGTATAACCCTTGATACAACAAATACTTGATACTTTCATAGCATATACCATATGGTATAACCGATACCTGTTCTATGAAAGGAACTTGATTTGTTGTTAACATAAGTAATAATCATGAATGCCTAACAATATTTATAAGTATTAGCATTACTTGAATAAAATAACAAATGTAATCATGTTAACAATTTATAATCTGATTGGAACATCATTTGTGTGTAGTTTCCAGTTGAATAATAAGAGTTTATACTATACTTGTTTGAAATACTATTAGTGAATCCTTTAACATTAACATTTGTTTTTATCATTGTTTAATCTTCCATATCAAAGTTATCATCAACTTCCTTTTCTTCTTTATTATTACTATTACTATTATTAATACCACTATTGTTATTGTTATTTATAATTTATACAATTAATCTTTTTGTGGTTCAACCTTGATCTTGCCGGGTTATTTATTACTTCAACACTCTTGCACTTGGAAGCAAATATCCATCTTTTAATCATGTCATGGAGTTATTAAGGAGGTTTCTATATCTTTTTTTTTTTCATGTGTTTTTTAGGTGAAAAATAGGTTCAAAGTTGGGTTTTGGGATTCAAATTTCTTAGGTCCTAATTTTTTCGGTCATTGAATATGGTCAAAATTTATTTTAATAAAGTAAACATTATTTATCTAAATAAATGATGTATTATTTATTTATTTGTTTTTCTTTTAAAAGTAAGCAAACAATGTCATCTACTTGAGTTAAAAAAACACGCGGACTTGGATTTTTGAGTTCATGGGTGGATGTAGATTCTTATTTTTTTAGAATTAGGTCATGGGTTTCACCGTCTAAAAAGCTCAAGAGTTTAAACTTGATAATGTTTGCTTTTTTTTCCTTCTCTCTCTCTCCTAAATTAATTTTTTTTAACATTCTAAATTAAATTCTTTTTAAAATAAAACAATTACAATGATAGTTTAAAAATCACATGATGATACCTTGCATTTCAAATAAGAAAGTTCTAAGGTTTTAATAGTAATGTTGATAATTATTTTATATATAATTATATGTGAAACTAATATGTATATTTGCTTTTTAAAAAATCTCTCATAAATATTTAATGATACTTAAACAAATTTTTTTATTATAATTTTTTTAAATTAACTATTTCTTTATTTTTATATTCAATACTTTAAAATTATCAAAATATAATTTTTTATTTCTTTTCTATTTGAACTTATTTTTCAAAGTCTTTATCAAAAACCATACTATTAGTAAAATAATAATTATATATATTAAAAAAGAAACAAATAAACAAAAAAAAAAATTTAGCTAGAGAAAGTTTTTAAAAATATTTATAGAAAAAAATAGTTTAATCGAATTGACCACAACAATTTCTTAAAAATAATTAATTATAACTTTTTGAAACTTTTTCATGCAAAAAATGCATTGTTTCTTAATTTGTTATGAAAACAATTATGTTTTCATGTATTATATAAATTAACTTATGTACACATACCAAAATTTTATTTTATAATACAAATTTTAAAATTAAAGAAATAAAAATTAATAGCATAAAGACTACCGTGGGAATAACACCTTCCATGTTGTGGTATTTCGGACACCACCTAGAATTCGTTTCAGACAACCCGGTCCCATGAATAGCCAGACCCGAATCCGCCCCGTTTTATAAAATATCCAAACCCGTAACCTCCCCGGATAAAGTATAAAACCAAAACACACCACATTCTCTCATTAGGGTTTCAGAAAAAAAAACAGCAGCCATGGCTTGCACGATAGACTTACGCTTCCTTGACGAAGGCTTCGGCGGCAAGACGTACAAGCGTAAACGCGAACATGAAGCGCTTCAACTACTCACCACCGAAACCACAACCGCCGATGCATCGATGGAGATCGACGCACCACCGGCAAAGCGATCGGCAATACCTTCAACGGATAATCCAGACAAACCGGTAGCCGTGGGAAAGCCAACATACGATGGGGTCATCGCAGGGAAGGTGTCTGGACGGAAGTGGAAACAACCGAGGAAACAGAGAGCGTCGGCGAAGCAAGTGAGCAAGAAGGGCACGAGTTTCGAGGAGAGGCAGAAGGAGAAGGAGATAAAGAAAGCATACAGAGAGAGGAAGAATGAGTTGAAGGAGGAGATTAGGAAGAATAAGGTGGAGAAGAGGAAGATGAGAGAAGAGAGAGAGAAGAGGAAGCAGGAGAATATATTGAGGTCTGGTACTAAGTTGCAGAAGATCACTAACCCTAAAACTCTCAAGAAGATTGCTAAGTCTAAGGATAGGAAGTTGCTTAAGGTTGTTCCTGACGAGCTTGTTAACAAGAAGAAGAAGAATGCTAACAAGAACGATTAGGGTTATTTTTTTCTTCTGAGTTTTATGCTAGTCTTTTCCTGCTGTTTATGTTTTTATCTTATATTCAATGTAAGAATCTTTTTTTTTTTGTTTTTTCTGGAGAGTTTTGGTGTTCAAATCTAATGTGGGCATTCAATGAAAATGCTTATTGTATCCTAAAGATTTGGAAATGGCAACACAGTCAAATTCTTGCTTGCTTCAATGGTTTTCTTTAGGTTTTTTTACTGTGGATAACAATGCATAGAGAGTTGAGGATGACAGAATTCTGTATACAATTGAATTAACAATGTTTCCAGTCCTTAACAAAAGAGTGAGTGAGTGTAAAAGAAGGCAAGGTTTGAACCCATGCTGGCATTTTCTGGTTTAACAACATTACATGAGAAGAGAGTGAGCGAGAAGGCAGCATCAAGCACCCATTATGCAGGAAGGTCGATTCTTGGTTGGCAAACTCGGTGGGTTTCAATGGGGTCGG
>NW_011503095.1:10533-13266 GCF_000495115.2 Populus euphratica
GAAAATAATGTCAAAAAGGTTGTTGTTTTCTGTCCCCACCACTCAAAGAAAAGTAGAGGCAGGGAAGGGTTTCATCACATATCATTCTAATCATCTCCGTGTCTTCATCCGTCCTCTGTGTTGAAAACGTGTTGGGTATGAGAAAGGTTGGAAGCGTGGGCTTGTTATTTTCAAGGGAGAAAAAGTTTATTTTGTTTGTCTTTATGTTTTAAAAATATTTAAAAAAAATTATTATTTTTTTATATTTTTGAATTAATATTTATTTTTGGTGTTTTTAGATTATTTAGATATGCTAATAATAATAATAATAATTTTTTAAAAATAAAAAAAAATATTTAAATAATTTTTCAAGTAAAAAATATTTTGAAATTTTTTTATAAATATACTCTCAAACAATTTCATTTTTTAGGATGTAAAAACTTGTCAAGGATGGAAATTTATTTGATTTTGAGGTTTAGAATTGGTGTTGCAACACCAGTTAAATTTTTGTTAGTTGTTGTTTTGAATAGTAATATTTAGTATTTTCTATCTAAAGTGTGATATTTAATAAAAGTCATGTTTATCAAAGGTGACAAGGTGAAAATGTATTATCTCACCAAATTCTTTTAATTATTATGTTAATTAAAAAAAAACCTTAATTTGTTTAATTTCCTCGCAAGATGTCGGGGATAGGCACGAGACAAAAATGTAACATGTTTGGTCAGCATAAACGGAGACAACGAAACTTAATTTTGTCTGTCTCGGTACAGAAATTGCTTATATAATTTCTAAAATTACAAGTCATGTCCATCAAGGTCATTGATTCTGCACGGATTGTTTTTAACCATTGTATTCGAGGAAACAAAAAATGGATAAAACAACTTTGAAAAGTAAAGAAAATGTTCATATATTTTAAATGATCTTTTTAATAAAAAAATTTAAATATTGATTTTATATAAGTAACTTGAATAATTAGTAAAAACATATTTTAACTAAAAATATTAATTAAAAAAATTCAGGTTAATTTATGTTAACTTGTTAAATTTGCGATTGAGTTATGAGAACATGATAATTTTATATAAATCATATTAAAATAAATTATATATGAAGGTCAATTTTTAATTAACTCAAAGTTGAAAATAAAACTGAAAAAATAATTAATTAAAAAACAAAAAAAAAATATAAGTCAACTTAAGTTAATTTATCAAATTTATTACTTGAGTTATGAGATTGTGATAACTCTATAAAAAATAAATTGAAACAAATTATAAATCTTAATTTTCAATTAACCTAACGTTAAAGGAAGAAATTAAGAAAAAAAAAAAAAAACAACTTGAATTAACTCAAATTAATTCACCAAACATATAATCTAGGTTAAAGAAATAATTACAAAATAAAAAAACAAATACAAAAATAAGTAATAACCTCTAGTAAAGAGTGATACAATTCAATTCAATGTTTTATTCGTTAAGGTTTGATTGTGTCATAGCTCTATAATAATTATTAATTCAGATTAAGATTATAGTTAGATGAATTGCATTGTTGATATTGATCCTAAAAAGAAAATGAAAGGTACAGTAGTTCATGAACAACAAGCCATTGTATTGTAAAAATTGAATAGGTTTGATTTATAATCATTGGCCCTCCTAACCTAAAAAGATCTATTAAGTTGTTTCAAAGGATCAAAACAACCCGTTATTAAAGGAATTCCTTATTGGCTCTACATAAAATATTCATTTGGACGAGGGCTTTCAAATATATTATAAGCTAGACTTGTGTTGACGAATAACCAACCTGCAATGAATAGAAACATATAATAATGCTATGAATGATCCAATATCAAATACCAGTAATAATGTTAGCAAAAGAATGTTTTCATGTGCTTCTAGACATGAGATTGAGATTGAGATAAACTCATAAAAAACAAATAAAAAAAATATGTTAATGCATCTATTCGACTCTCCTCACTAAATGTTGACTAATTATTTTCCTAACGCAGAATGTGTATGTGTTATTAACCTGTTTTTTGATATTGAGTAAAAAATATAACCGTAAATTAAAATGTTGATGTTAGAATGTGTAGGTGTTATTAACATATTTTTTGATATTGAATAAAAAATATAACTGTAAATTAAAAAGTCAATGCTTATATATAATCAACTATAATAAAGATTATATGTATTAATAAATATATATAAGATTTCAAACTAATTTTTAAAATAGGAAAAGAATAGAACAATGTTGTAATTATTATAATAAAACACCATTTTCTTAATCTTTGCATGATAAGTTTTCAAAAAAAAAAATGTAAAGAAAAAAAAATTACACAAGAAAAAGAATGATGATAAATAAACCAAGTATAAAATGATAAAAATACCAAATATAAAAAGAAAAAAAACTTGTTTTCTAAAAAAATAAAAATGATAACGATAATTTTCCCATTACTACATAAAAAATTAGAAAAATTTATAATTATATGTATAGTTTTCTATTTTTCTATTTTTATTCCTTGTAATTTTAGAATTTCATATTTTAATCATAAACTTTATATTTTAATGTTTTAATCCCTAGATATTGAGATGAAAAAGAGAGATTTTAGACATTCACATTTTAATTAAAAAAATATTGATCTTGATGTTAATTGGTTTATTTAAAAAAAAAGAGTTCAATTAAAGTGATTTTTACCCTTTAATCATGTTGAAAAAAATAAATCAAGTTCCATAATTTTTGTTTATTTTGTTTGTCTTTTTATTC
>NW_011503091.1:0-13312 GCF_000495115.2 Populus euphratica
AAAAAAAGGAGAAATAGCCTTGCATGAAATCTTCAAGCTTTGACTTAGAGGAGCTAAATTACTAAAATAAAAACTTGGATATCGGTTTAGATACTTTGGAAAGTAGTTTGGACTTTTTTCTTCACGAAACCTGTTTGTAGGCAGAATTCAGTAGTCATCTTTTAAAAATCATATCTCCCTCATATGACATCTTTTTTGGTTGAAAATTTTCTTTTATATATCTTTGAGTCAGAAATCCAAAAAAATTGAGTTTTCATTAATTGGACTTCTATAGCTCCAGATATTCAAGTTGGAATGGTCGAAGGTCAACACTAGCAGATTGCGAGATTTGACTTTGAAAGCTGTGATTTCCATGCTCTTCCTTATGTTATTTTGCTGTGATTTCCATGCTCTTGAGATTTGACTTTGAAAGCTGTGATTTCCATGCTCTTCCTTATGTTATTTTCTTGCCTTAGATGTCCAAAAAGGTATAGATGTTAGCTTTTTGATGCCACCAGAATCATTTCATTTCGACCTCTAGAGCTCACGCTCTACACAAAACATCAACTAAAGGTCAAATCTGCCAATTACCTCAAATTTACTCCTTTTTACATCTTTCATCCAAAAGTGCCTTTAAAACATGCAGCAAAGAATATCAAGGCATTTTACATATAAAACATAGGCAAAACATTAGTTAAATGTGGGTGAAACTATCGAATAATATGGTTGTATCAGTGCAATAAGAAACACGAAGTAAGCCACCCTCCTTATAAAGGAAGAGTAAGGGTCGAGGTGCCCAAGGCTGGCAAGATAAAGATCTCTTGGATGATATGACATCTCATGCTCTGGTAATACCACCTGAAACCTTGCAAAGAGGAGCCGTAATAAGAAGGGAAGGCTGGAGGCCTAACCAAACAAAGGAAGTACCCCCAACTACAATAGAGCAATAAGAAAGATCAGAGGCATAACCATTGACTATTTCAACTAGTGTGCTCCAATAGTATCTAGACGCAAGACTCCTTGTATACTTAAAACGTGATGAAGGGCATGGCTAACTCAACGAAATAACTCCCACCATTCATATTTTGTAGGTAGACCCTATGGATGGCATGACCACGGGCAGCGTGGTGCTACTTCTACGACCAGTCATAAGTATAATGGAAATGGTTTACAAACTGTATATGGGGGAACAAGATGCAGAGGTAGCAGGGAGGAGGATCAGGAAGGTAGAGAAGACCATGATCTTGATAAGTATACTTAAGGGCTTACAAGTAAATTATGCTACTCAATTATTCTTGGACCGGACCATAACATGGTGGGAAACAATTCAGCTAAGATGTGTAAACGAGACACTAACTTAGAATGATTTCAAGACAGAGTTTGAGAATCTATTTTATTATAGGTACCATCGCAAGTTGAAAGAACAAGAGTTCTTGGTGTTCAGATAGGGTGATAAGTTACTATTAGAGTATAAAGGAGATTCAATGATCTCTCATTGTTTGCCCCACACTATATGCTAACAGAGGAGCATATGATTGAGAAGTTGAGAGATGATTTGCGATAGGAATTGAGACAAGGATTGATCATCTTATAGTTTAAATCCGTGAGGGAGTTGATTGAGGCTACACCA
Organism: Populus euphratica; assembly: GCF_000495115.2. NCBI lineage: Eukaryota > Viridiplantae > Streptophyta > Magnoliopsida > Malpighiales > Salicaceae > Populus > Populus euphratica. Next base: position 1,610 of record NW_011503091.1, read on the forward strand.
GCTCTTAAAGCCTGTATTGGAGAAAGTTAATAGGGACATTAGGGTATAAGCAAAAAGAGAGATGAGGATTATTTTAGCGGCAGGCCACCACTTTTAAATAAAGGAATAAGTGAAGTGTTTGAGTAGTACAGGAAAAAATGGAGCTTGACGGTACCGCCCCATCAACAATCAGGTGGGAGAATGATGGTTGGGTAGTAGCACTCGAGGGCAAACTCTTCAATTGGACCTGGTGACTGCAAGGGTATTGACTACCCTCCTTGTGCAAAATATGGACAAAAACACCCTAGGGATTGCTTAGTCTCCCCAAAGAGATGCTTTGTGTGTAGAGGGGGAGGTCATAGTTGGAGAAATTGTCAGTATCTAGGGTAAGGGTGTCAATACTGTGGCCGAAAGGGGCATTATAAAAAGAGTGCCTCAATAGGAACACTAGACGTGTATAAAGCTATAAGCAGTCGAGTCCAAGCCATTCGCAGTTAGTTACTATGAAAACATCAGTGAGATCTTCTTAATCAAAAGCAGGCCCCAATCGAGGAAGGCCGAGGAAATAAAATGATTGGGCCCTAGGGAGGGTCTTCCACCTTACATAAGAGGAGGTCAGGGCTACATCAAATGTGGTGGTAGATATGTTATTAATGAATAACCTTAATGTGCATGTGTTGTTTGACGTAAGTGTCTCCCACTCATCCGAAATAGGAAAGGGAGTAGAAGTTGTAGAAAAGGGGTTTGTAATTAGAACTCTAATGGGGAACATGGTTGGAACAAATAATATGTATGTAGGAGTGGAGCTTAGTTTAGTTGAGTATGAAACATAAGTAAACTCGATTCCCTTGGAATTGCATGATTTTGACATAATCCTAAGCATGGATTAGTAAATATTGATGACTTCTCCCAAGTGCAGGAGTGTCGAAGTAATAAATAACCCGGCAAGACCGGGGTTGAACCATAGGGAGGTTAATTGTACAAATTATAAACAACAATAATAACAACAATAACAATAACAACAACAATAACAATAACAAGAACAATAACAATAACAATAATAATAATAATAATAATAATACTAGTAGTAGTAGTAGTAGTAGTAGTAGTAGTAATACTAATAATAATAATAATAATAATAATAATAATAAAGAAAGAGAAGAAGAAGAAGAAGAAGAGAACTTGGAGATGGAATATTAATGTAAGAATTAAACGATGATAATAACAAATGTCAAGGTTAGAGGATCCACTAATGGTATGTCAAACAAGTATAGTATAAACTCTTATTATTCAATTGGAAACCACACACAAAGGAGGTTCCAATCTGATTATAGATTGTTAACGTGATTACATTAGTCATCTTATTCGAGTATACTAATACTTGTAAATCTCGTCAAGCATTCATGATTATAACTTATGTTAACAACAAATCACGTTCCTTTCATAGCTTAGGTGTCGGTTATACCAAACAGTATGAACTATGAAAGCGCCAAACATTTGTTGTACCAAGTGTTATACAACATAAATCAAGATTAGTCATTTAACAAGCAAAGTATTAAAGAGTGAACAAGATAACAAATACAAAACATGTTAGTATCAAACATTAAAGTCCATATTAAGTTTACACTATACTTATTCTTACACCATTAGTGTCACCTTTTCACCTTGACATAATAAACTTAGCTAAACATAATGAAAGAAAGAAATATAAATAAACAAAATAAGAACATAAATAAGATAAAAGTTAACTAAGTAAATGAAAGGAAATGAAAGGCATAAACTTGATATTAATGAAAGCAAAGCATAAACATTACAAAACATACAAAGAGAGAAAGCAAGAGCATGATCTTGATCTGGAAACCAAGATGCCTAAATGCATGGCAAATGCCTTCTTTTATAGGCCAAAATTGGGAACTATTGATTTGATGACTAATTAATGAGTGGGTGACCAACTCTTGACTTGATGACAATCCTTATCTTCTTTTGTCTGCCCAAAACGTCATTGCTAATGTCAAAATTGGAGCCACTTGAAAACATAAAAGTTGTAGGAAATTATCTCAACTTTCTTGTGTAAAAACTTCAGCTCATTTTGACTTCTAGAACTCTAGATATGGCCAAAATACTGAACAGTGCTCGGGCTGGAGGATAGATTCGGGCTTCTTTGTTGTTGCAATAATTTGGACTTGAAAATGGCCTTTTTAGATCTTAGGATCCTATGAAAGTTGTAGGCCTATGTCTTACCTTTCCATCCATACAATTTAGACCTAAATCTAAGATCTACAGCTCTAGATATGATCCAATTACTTAACAGTGTTCTAGTTTGGATTGCACCGACATCTCTTTTCTAAGTTTGGCCATCTCTTTATCCTTTCAATTTCAGTTCTTAAATTCATCAATCAATCCTTTCATTTATGTGATAAACCTACATTTAAAATGAACATTTACCATAAATTAAAGGTATCTTATATTATTAGATATATTATTATAAAACATGTTTTAGTTAAGGAGTTATTGATACTTCAAGTGCAAAATGATGATATAAAACCTTGATAAAAATGCACTTTTAAGTATCAATCAATTAGTCAAAGCTAATTATTTAGTCATCCCGGTCATCCATTTAGGATGCCATTAGTCGAAGCTAATCATTTAGTCATCCCGGTCATCCACTTAGGATGTCATTACCTGAAGCTAATCATTTGTTCATCTCGGTCATTCACTCTGGATGCCATTAGTCAAAGTTAATCACTTATTCATCCGAATCATCCACTTAGGATGCTTTTAGCTAAAGCTAATCATTTGTTCATCCTGGTTATCCACTTAGGATGTCATTAGCCAAAGCTAATCATTTATTCAACCTGATCATCCACTTATGAAGCTAATCATTTATTAATCTCGATCATCCACTTAGGATGTCATTAGCCAAAGCTAATCATTTGTTCATCCTAGTCATCCACTTTGGATGCCATTAGTCGAAGCTAATCATTTAGTCATCGTGATCATCCACTTAGGATGCCATTAGCCAAGTTAATCATTTGTTCCTCCTGGTCATCCACTTAGGATGCCATTAGCCATAGCTAATCATTTGTTCATCCCAATCATCCATTTCAAATGCCATTAGTCAAAGCTAATCATTTAGTCATCTAGGTCATACACTTAGGATGCCATTAACTGAATCTAATCATTTGTACATCCCAGTCATCCACTTAGGATACCATTAGCCAAAGCTAATCATTTATTCATCCCAAGCCTCCACTTAGGAAGCTAATCATTTGTTCATCATAAGCATCCACTTAGGATGCCATTAGCTAAAGCTAATAATTTACCAATCAAATATTCCAAAGGGGGTTTATGAAATCACTATAACATGATAATATCCTTTGAAATACTCATTTCAATGATTCATAACTATTTGAATTTCTCTATAACATCATAGTAGACCCTTTGCACTACTCCTACAAACGTTCCACTATAGTTTAATGTTCAGTAAGCACTATAATTGATCCTTTGTAAAACACAAACAAACATTCCATAATAGTTTACCATTTAGTATAATACAATGGTAAACCTTTCATATTACTCATACAACCATTTATGACAATTAACATTCAGTATAATACAATGATAGATAATTTGTAATACTCATACAACCATTCATGACATTTACATTCGTATAATACAATAATAGATCGTTCATGATACTTATACAACTATTCGTGACAATTACATTCAATATAATACAATGGTAGATCCTTTATAATACTTACAACCATTCGTGACAATTACATTCAATATAATATAACGGTAGATCCTTCGTAATACTCATACAACCATTCTTTAGTAGCCCAAGTTCATAACAGTCGAATCAACATCTCATAGTTGGTTTAATATTCATTGCAATGTAATAATATATCCACCTCAAATAGATAATTTCAGAACATTAACATTTTCATCATTGTTTCAACATTCATCAAGAACTCAATCAATATTTCATAGTAATTTCGATAATCATCAAGAATTCAATCAAACACTTCATCATCATTTCAACATTGATCAAGGATTCAATAATATATCATTATAAGTAAATCATTTCAGAACATGAACATTATGCAAGGAAAAGGTGGAAACCACCTACCTGTTCCACCCATGAGGTGTCCTTGTCCTAACGAAGGTTTGATTCCAAACGCACCACCTAAAACATCAATGGCCATAAATTAATAATACATTCATATTCAATAATTACGCAACTCGTCATTATGCATGTCTCAAGCATACACCAGTTCTTATTCTAGTGTTCTACGTACTACAATCACACAAAACAATCATTTTAATCATTAGGTCAATCCAGATACATAAATTTGTTATAGAATTTGGTTAGCGAAACTAGTTCATGACAAACAACGGATATTCGGCAACAAATTAGTGTTTGCTGCAGACAACACAATTTCAGCAACAAACATTGATTTGTTGCGGACAACACAATTTTGATAGCGAACACTAATTCCCTACAAACAACACAATTTCAACAACGACTGCTATTTCATTATAGACCACACAATGTTGGTGGTGAATACTGATTTGCTGTAGACAACACAATTTCAGCAGCGAATGTTGATTAATCATATAATTTCAGTAGTGAATGCTGATTCGCCGAAGACAACACAATTTCAATAGTGAATATTGATTCATTGCAGACCATATAATTTCAGCAATGAATGTTGATTTGCTGTTGACAACTCAAATTTTGGTAGCGAACGCTAATTCGCTATAGACCACATAATTTTGGCAGTAAAAGCTAATTTTCTACAGGTAACACAATTTTGGCAGTGAACACTGATTCGTTTTAGACAACACAATTTTGGCACTGACTGCTGTTTTGCTACAAACCACTCAAATTCTAAGCAAAGAACGCTGATTCATTGCGGACAACACAAATTTCAGCAGCCAACGCTGTTACACTACGAACACCATAATTTTAGAACGAAAGTTGATTTCATTGCAAACAACATGATTTGGCATTGAAAATTGGCAACTATAAACAACACGATTTGGCAACAAAAACTGATTCGCTACAAAAAATATAATTTCAACAGTGACTACTGTTTCACTACAGACCATGCAAAATTTTGGTTGTGAACACTGACTCATTACAAAAAACACAAACTTCGGAAGTGAATGTCAATTCACTACAAACAACATAATTTTGGTAGTGAATGCTGATTCACTGTAGACAATACAATTTTGGTAGTGAATGTTGATTCATTGCAAACGACACAATTTCAACAGCGAATACTGATTTGCTGTAAACGACACAATTTCGGCAACGAATGTTGATTCACCATATAATTTCAGCAGCGAATGCTAATATCCTGCAGACAACAAATTTTGGTAGTGAATGTTGATTCGGTGCAAGCGACATAATTTCAACAGCGAATACTAACTCGCTGCAGACAACACAAATTTCAGCAACGAACACTGACTCGCTGCAGACCACGCAATTTCAGCAGCGAACACAGATTCGTTGTAAACAACACAAATTTAGTAATGAATGTTGATTCACTATAAACAACACAATCTTGACAATGAATACTAATTCATTATAGACCTTATTATTTCAATACGAACATTGATTTGCTGTAAGTAACATAATTGCAATAGTGAATTGCTGATTCACTATAGATGATATAGTTTCGACAACGAACACTATTTCACTACTAACATAAAAATCATCACGCAACCTTTATCACAATCGATTTAGAAATTGATAGTGATGATGGAGTTGTTTCTAGTTTCACTTCATTCCCTTGGCCAAGTGTATAGCCCTCTTCCAATGTTTCTCAACCTAGCTGAACATAGAACCTCACTGGAATTACACTCCATTCATCATTCATTATTAAGAAACACAAGCACAAGCACATGTTTATTAGCAAGGTTTGCTCAAATCATTTCATCCAATATCGGCATTTAACATTGTTACAACTACTCTTTTACATTCATATTTGTAACATGACAATTCATCCACACAACTTATAATCACAACAACATGCTACAAGCACACCACCATTCACTTCGTTCTTAAGCTATACAATGTCATCATTCACATAGCATAATCAAGACAACATATGACATGATTTTTGTTTTAGCTCAAACATGTTGATTGGTACTTAAAAGTGCATTTTTATCGAGGTTTTATATCATCATTTTGCACTTGAAGTATCAATAACTCCTTAACTAAAACATGTTTTATAATAACATATCTAATAATATAAGATACCTTTAATTTGTGGTAAATGTTTATTTTAAATACAGGCCTATCACATAAATGAAAGGATTGATTGTTGAGTTTAAGAATTGAAATTGAAAGGACAAGAAGGCTAAACTTAGAAAAGAGATGCTTGTGCAGTCCGAAACACTGTTCGGTAATTGGATCATATCTAAAGCTGTAGATCACGGATTTAGGTCTACTTTATATGAATGGAAAGGTGAGACATAGACCTACAACTTTCATGGGAGTCCAAGATTTAAAAAGGCCATTTTAAATATAAATTGTAACAACAATGAAGAAGTCTGAATCTATCTTGCAGTCCGAACACTGTTCAGTGTTTGGCCCATATCTGGAGTTCTAGAAGTCCAAATGACCTCTATTTTTTTTCCTGGAAATCTAAGACCATTTCCTACAACTTTCATTTTCAAATACTTTCAATTCTGACGTTATCAATGATATTTTGGGCAGACAAGAGAAGATAATGATTGTCAATAAGTCAAAGGTAGGCACCCACTCATCAATTAGTCATCAAATCAATAGTTCCCAATTTTGGCCTATAAAAGGAGGCATTTGCCATGCATTTAGGCATTTTGGTCTCCAAATCAAGATCATGCTTTTACTTTCTCTCTTTGTATTTTTGTAAAGCTTAAGTTTTATTTTCATTAATATCTTATTTATGCATTTCATTTCATTTCCAAGAGAAAGGTAAGTTTCCATCTCAACCACAGCAAAATCCTAAGGGGCAATACAATGCAAATGCAAGTAGTTCTAGAAGTCAACACATGGATCAAGTCAAATTAGTCATCACTCTTCGTAATGCTAAGGTTATTTAAAAATCCATTCTTGAACCTTGTGAGAAAGATGATGAGCCAATCTCTGAGGGTAAGGAAGGTGTTGAATCTGAACATTACAAAAAAAAAATGATTCCCCACCAGCACTTCCATTTCCTCATGCCATGACCAAATAGGAAGAAATCGAGGATGAAAAAGGCGCTGAAAATATTGATGCAAATTTTTTGTCAGGAGTGAATAGATTCGACATTTGACATCACACCAATCAATGATTACTTTCCTAACGAATCCTTACTTTCTTTTAGTTCAATGTCTTGGTTTGCTAAAAATATCAATTTTCTTGCTTTAGGATTTTTGCCAACTCACTAAAGTATCAAAGATAAAAGAAAATTTTTGAGTGATGAGCAAAATTTTTATTAGGATGGCCCTTACTTATTCAATTATTGTCCTGATCAAATATTTCAAAGATGCATTCCTGACAATGAGGTAACTAGTGTCATTAAATTTTATCACTCTCAAGCATGTGGGGATCATTTCTCATCAAAAAAGAAAACTGTAGAAATCTTACAAAGTGGTTTTACTGGCCCACCATGTTCAAGACTCACATGCATTCCGCAAAACCTGTGAAAATTGTCAAAAGGTAGGATTTATTTCAAAATACAGATTTAGATAATCTTCTATTGACTCTTAAATCTCATCATAGTGTAAATCAGCATTGTGTAATACATGACTTATAAACCCAATTTCATAAAGAACATGTTTGGCATAGTCTTAACAATCTAACTAAAAAAGACCCTGTTTGCTAGTTTTTAAGAAAACTAGATGGGAAGTTTATCCCTGACCTATAGAGGGCATCTAAGCCATTCTTGTACGTAAAATTAAGGGAAGATGTGAGTCATAATCACAACTACTTGTATATATATATGCTTTTTCAAAAATAAATAAAGAGAGAGAGTGTGTGAGACTTCAGCTAGCCTACATATAGGTGGTACGATTGCCTTTTTAATTTCTCATCTATAAAATCCTTTCTTCCTTCCCTTCATTTCTACTCAACCCATACATTCAATAAATATAGAAGTGTGTAGAAACGGCAAGTTCCTCAAGTCATCACATAAGAAATGTTTGAGTTTTTGGTGGATCTAGTCAAGAAAAGGAATTTTTAGAATCAGCAAATCATCTTGGTCAAGTGCTAGTTGAGAGAAAGATTCATTTAATATATGAGGGAGACAGTCTTGGGTTAATTGAAGGTGTGTCAATAGCTGTATTTTTAGGAGGTAGTCAAGTTTTGGGGGTCATCCCCAAAGCTTTAGCACAAGGGGACATCATTGGAAAAATAATTGGAGAGGAACTACAAGTCTCTACAATGTCTGCTCGAATGAATGCAATGTTTAACCATGCTGATGTCTTCATTGTCTTACTAGGTGGTCTGGGTACATTGGAAGAAATCTTTCATATCTACTCTTGGTTCCAACTTCACATTCACCATAAACCCATAGGTTTGTTAAATGTTAATGGTTATTATGATAAGTTGTCGTTTCTTGATTATGCTGTGGAACAGGAATTTGTAACATTTTCAGCACAATAAATCATAATCTCTGCTGTTACTACTAAACAATTGATTGACCAACTAAAAATTTTCATTCCTATAATTGATCCCTCCACGAGTCACATAAATTGTTCATTTAAGGAAGGCCGTAAAAAGCTTAGATTGAACTTGAGCCTTCATTTGTGAATCTTTGTGTCTTTTGGTTTTATTAATGTGTTTTGTTATTTTTTATGTTTGTTTAAGTGTGTTTCAGGTTTGTTAGTGTTTCATTATTTCAGGTGATGTCTTCTATACTCTATCTTTCTATGTTAGGACATTGAAGACTCTTGAGATGCTTGTGCAAAATTGTGTTTTCTATTTCATAAAGCATGTGCAAAATTGTTGTTACTAGGATGGCAGAGTAAAGGAGCTCTGTTGTTAAAATGACTCTTAAGACGCATCTTAGTAACCATTCTTAACAAGGTCTATCATAATACTTCTTAAAATATTCAGGTTTACAAATTCTCGCATTGTTATCATTTAATTATGCTCATATACTCATTTAACATGTATTCTTAAAACTTAATTTTCACACACACTTTTTAACATATGATTATGGGTTGCATATTGGATTATTACATTATTTATATTTTTTTTATTAAAGGTAACAACTAAGAGAAAAAGGGTAGTATATAATTTGAAAAAAAAAGAGCAAAAACAAAATCATGATAATAAAAAACTATGTCAGCTGTAGCGAATTAGCATTTGCTGCCGAAACTGAGTTGTGCACAGCGAATTTGTGATTAGCTACCGAAACTGAGTCTTCTATAGTGAATTTAGCATTCACTATCGAATTGTATATTGTGTAGTGAAATCATGATTTGCTGCAAAAACAATGTCGGCTGCGTGTGTTGTATAACGAAACTGAGTCTTCTGCAGCGAATTAGCATTCGTTGCTAAATTATGTATTGTGTAGTGAAATTGTGATTTGCTACCAAAGCTGAGTCTTCTGCAGCGAATTAGCATTCACTGTCGAATTGTGTGTTCTGCAACGAATTTGTAATTCACTGCCGAAACTATGTCGTTTGCAGCAAATTAACAATTCGCTACCGAGTGGCATGTTCTGCAATGAATTTATGATTCGTTGCCATAGCAAAGTTGTCTGCAGCAAATTGCAACCGAAGTTAGGTTGGCTGCAGCGAAATTGTGATTTGCTGTCGAGGCTGAGTTGTCTGCTATGAGTTAGCATTTGCTGCCAAAATTGTGGCACCAGCAACGAATAGTTCTCGCTGCCAAATTGGCTGCCTACAACGAAACAGTTCTCGCTGCCGAACTGGGCAGCCTGCAGCGAACCAGTTCTCCCTGCCAATTTCTACAATAAGCCTCCTAGGCAAAAATGACGTAAATGCTAGTAACAATTTCTTGGTATGATGTTGTAAAATGTGGAACACTTGAATGAGAACATATGAACTCTTGAAATAAGTGTGGGGACGAATGTGATTTAAAAATACAAATGTACTGATTTGTGACCATTGATGTCTTAGGTGGTGTGGCTGGGATTAGACCACTATCAAGACAAGAACAACCCACAGGTGGAGCAGGCAGGTGATTTGCATCTTCCTTTTCATATGTTAAATAATGAGATATTTTAACATGAATGTTACCATAATGGGTTAGAGCAGATATTAGATTGTCAAACGTTTAAATGTTGTCAAATGTTTGATTAGCTTTGGCTAATAGCATCCGAAGGGATGATCGGCACAAGAGAATGATTAGCCTTGCCTAATGGCATCCAAAGGGATGACTAAGACAAATGACTGATTAGCCTCGACTAATGGCATCTAAAGGGATGACAGGGACAAAGGCATCCAAAGGGATGGCCGGGACAAACAACTGATTAGCCTCGGCTAATGGCATCCAAAATCATAATCGGGATAAAGGAATGATTAGCCTTGGCTAATGGCATCCAAATGGATGACCAGGATAAACGACTAATTAGCCTCAGCTAATCGCATCCGAAGGGATGCTTGAGACAAATGATTGAGCAGCTTTGGCTAAAGGCATCTGAAGTGGATGATCAGGGGGAGTGAATAGTTAACCTCAACAAATAATGCCTTAAGAGGATAGCTGGGCTTAAGATTATGGTTGATTGCAAGAATTGGTGCATCTATATGCATTATAAGTTGTGTATACCAAGTACATGAAGAAACTATAAATATCATGAATCAAATGGAATAATGTTAATGTTTCATTAATCTACTGGATCATTTAATTATCATTATTATTAAAAAGCAATTGCATTCTCTTAAATGTTTTGTACTGTAATAGGGACGTCACATCAATGAGATGCCTAGGAAACCCGATACACGGGAACCTACTTTTGCAAGGAATCATATAGTTGCATCCTAAATCATGATGTATTCTGTATGAATCAATGTATTAAATGTATAACTTTTATTGTATCCTTTTGTTAAATTCGTGATGACTATTATTAGGATAGGAATGCAAACTCATGTCTTTGTATGTATATTTTAATGTGAACTACTAATCATGCAAATACAATATTATGTGTTCATGTAAGATTCACTTTTAAATGAAATGTTAAATGTCGTTGATGTATGTATTGCATCGTGATGATGTGAGGAAACAGGTTTGTCAATTACCGACACGATGTGTGTCAAGTAAAAAAAATAAAATTAAGGTTGTTTAGGGCTTGAAAAGCCAGGTTGTTACACAAGAAATACTTAGCACTTTCATAACCTAGTCGTATGGGATAACCTACACTTGTGCTATAAAAGGAACTTGATTTGTTGTTAACATAAGTTCTAAGCATGAATGTCTGACAATATTTACAAGTATTAGCACTATTTGAATAAAATAACTAATATAATCATGTTAACAATTTATAATTTGATTGCAATCTCCTTTGTGTGTGGTTTCTATTTGAGTAATAAGAGTTTATAATATACTTGTTTGAAATACCATTAGTGAATCCTCTAAACTTGATATTTGTTGTTATCATTGTTTAATCCTTATATTAATCTTCTAATCTTCCATCTCAAAGTTTTCATCTTCTTCTTCTTCTTCTTTATTATTACTATTACTATTACTATTACCATTACTATTACTATTATTACTACTACTAG
>NW_011503097.1:0-3774 GCF_000495115.2 Populus euphratica
TGTTTTTCACTAACGTGATTTCGATCTTTTTAGGCACCATATGAATTGACGCTACCCATTTATTGTCTGTGATAGGATAGATGACTGATGTACCTAACAGTTTCAAAATTTCAACTTTTAGTACCTCCATCATAAATGGGTTCAACCTCCTTTGCATTTCCCTTGTTGGTTTCGCATTATCCTCTAATAGTATGTGATGCAAACACATTGAGGGACTAATGCCCTTGATGTTAGTTAAAATCCATTCAATGGCCATCTTGTGATCACACAACAACTTCACAAGTTTTTCCTCTTGCGTATTTGTCAAACATATTGATATAATAACAGGAAGTGTATTGTTGTTGTTAATGAATACATACTTCAAATTATCGTGCAAAGGTTTCAATTCTAACTCGGGGGCTTGTAAAATAGATGGCAAAAGCTTTTTATGTGAAAGTACTAAATCAATAAAGACATTACCATGGGGAATAGTTTGCAAAGCCAATACTGATTCGTGTATGTTTTGGGAAACACATATGTGCCTCTCCATCTCTTCTATCTTGGTAAAATCATAGCCATAGCTCAAAGCAATGCTTAATCCATCCTCATAATCAAAATCAAAAACTTGATGCACACACTTATCATTTTGGTCATAGCATGTGATAGAATAAACATTGCTATAAGGATATTTCATTGTATCATGAAAATCAAATTCAATCTTTTCATCTCCTACTTCTATAGACAAAGTATCCTCACCAAAATCAATCTTTGTATCAGTAGTTTTCAATAATGGTCTTCCAAACAATATAGGAGTGCTGTTTGATGAATCACAAGAATCATATTCCATATCAAGAATATAAAAATCACATGGAATGACCAAATTATCAATCTTAACTAGGACATTTTCTATCACACCAAGTGTATAAACAAAACTACAATCTGCAAGTTGTATTACAATGCTAGTTTTATTTAAAGGCTCAAGATTAAGAGAATCTTAAACATATTTAGGCATAATACTAATGGATGCACCTAAATCGCACAAGGCCCTTTTGAAACTAGCATTACCAACAATAGATGGGATAATAAACGCACCTAGGTCCTTTTGCTTAAAAGTCATATTCTTTTGAACAACAGTAGATACAACTTCACTCATACTTACAATTTCATGACCTTTCAGTTTAAAAGCTCTCTTGGTAGTACACAACTCCTTCAAAAATTTGGCGTATTTGGGAATTTGCTTGATAACATCAAGCAAAGTAATGTTGAATTCTACTTTCTTGAAAACCTCTAAAATCTCTCTTTCTTTGTCCTCTTTCTTTGACCTAGAAGAACTCACAGGAAAGGGTGGAATTGTTTTAAAACTGGAATTCATTAAGTGAGGACTTACCTTTAGACTATTGGTCGAGATTTCAATTTGTGGAGAAGAAGGATGTTTCTTCTTTATATTCAATTCAATTTCTATCTCCTCTTCTTCCTCTATCTTAATTTGTTTTAATCTTTATTCTTCAAGTTTTTTTTCTATTTCGCAACATGATCGTACTAACATTCTTTTTTGGATTCAATGCTTAGGAGAGCAATTTTTCATTCATTTATGCTTTCAATTTCCCCACACTTGAAGCTACTTACCCATTTGCTTCTCCTAGTTGTGAATACTTGACCTGGTTTCTTATTGAAAAGACGTGATATTTTGTTGCAAGGTCATAGTGTTAAAAGCTAAAGTTTTCAAAATCTCACGAAGATCATCACTGGGATAACAACCCCATAACATTGGAGTTTGTGAATGGATGAGGTTGTCTTGCTTGATTATTCTGTTAGGGCTGAAATATATAGGGATGGAACTATCGGCCTTGAACGCCTTGTTGAGGCTGGTTCCCATAACGTAGGTTAGGATGATCTCTCCATCCAGGATTATATTTGTGGGAAAAAGGATCATACTTACATTAAGGTTGTCCATTGAACGCTCCATCAATTGCATTAGCTTGTTCAATGTAATCTTCTTGCAATGTTGGGCACATATCTGAGGTATATCCTTGTAAGGAACATATGCTACAAACTTTCACCTAGTGTACGTTACCACAAGCCAAAGAACGCATAAGAGAAATATGATCATTAACTTTATTTTTAAGGTTAGAAATACTTATGTCATTTACTCGTTTGTTTGCAAAGTCTCCTCGCGTGCCAAATTGTTTCGAGTTGGCTGCCATATTTGAGATCAATTGGCGTGCAGTCTTGAGTGTCTTATTTACCAATGCACCTCTACTTGTCGCATCAATGATACTACAGTCAGTAAGCATCAGTCTTTCATAGAAATATTGAATGAATAGTTAATTGGGTATCTGATGGTGAGGGCATTAAATACATAGTTGCTTAAATCTTTCCTAATACTTGAAAAGTGTCTCTTCATGAGATTGCCAAATCCTACATATTTATTTCCTTATATTGGCAACTCGAGATTCTTGGAAATACTTCTCAAGTAAGATCTTCTTCATGCCATTCCAAGTTCCAATTGAACTTGGAAGAATGGAGAAAAGTCATGCCTTTGCTTCCCCCTTTAAAGAGAAATGGAAAGCTTTCAACTTAACTTGTTCTTCATCAACTCCGTTCGGTTTCATGCCAACACAAACCATATAGAACTCCTTGAGATGAGTATGAGGATCTTCTCCTGTAAGACCACTAAATATTAATAGCAAATGTATAAAACCATATTTGAACTCAAAGTTTATATTATTATCGATATTTATATATAATGGTTGATTTTTCATGTTAGGAGGATCAAGCTTCTTAAGTGTTTGTTGTCGTGCAACAGCCATGGTGTTGAGGTGAGCTTCCTTTCGTAACTTACGTAAAGTTTTTTCTATTTTAAGATCCAACTGCACTTGATTTTGATTAGTAGAACGGGTTACTAGTATAAATCATCAAGAAAACTCAAAAGAAACCAACCACACTAGAGATTGAAAACAATGCAAATTATACAAAAATCATGCGCTCGAAAACTAAAACTACATAAAAACCCTAAAAAAATAGTGGAATTTATCCTCGATAAGGTAGGGTTAGTGATTATCACTAGTCCTATTTAGAACGTTGTTTTCCTTCAGGAAACAAAAGGCAGATACTTGATTCCACAAAACAATCTGTTATAAATAGTACCGCAACAAGCAAAAAAAATCTATTTCTCTTTTGGATATTATCTAAGCTAAAGCAAAAGAAATGTCATATTTGAGATCAATTGGCGTGTAGCCTTAAGTGTCTTATTTACCAATGCCCCTCTACTTGTCGCATCAATGATACTATAGTCAGTAAGCATCAGTCTTTCATAGAAATATTGAATGAATAGTTAATCAGGTATCTGATGGTGAGGGCATTGAATACATAGTTGCTCAAATCTTTCCTAAAACTTGAAAAGTGTCTCTTCATGAGATTGTCGAATCCTACATATTTATTTCCTTATGCTGGCAACTCGAGATTCTTGGAAATACTTCTCAAGTAAGATCTTCTTCATGCCATTCCAAGTTCCAATTGAACTTGGAAGAATGGAAAAAAGTCATGCCTTTGCTTCCCCCTTTAAAGAGAAATGGAAAGCTTTCAACTTAACTTGTTCTTCATCAACTCTGCTCGGTTTCATGCCAACACAAACCATATGGAACTCCTTGAGATGAGTATAAGGATCTTCTCCTGCAAGACCACTAAATATTGATAGCAAATGTATAAAACCATATTTGAGCTCAAACTTAGAAAAGAGATGTCGGTGCAATCCAAACTGGAACACTGTTCGGTAATTGGGTCATATCTGGAGCT
>NW_011503097.1:4561-13259 GCF_000495115.2 Populus euphratica
TATTATTATTGCTTCTATTATTATTGTTGTTGTTTATAATTATTTTTTATAATTGTTGTTTATAATTTGTACAATTAACCTCCCTGTGGTTCGACCCCGGTCTTGCCGGGTTATTTATTACTTCGACACTCCTGCACTTGGGAGAAGACATCAATCTTTTAGTCATGTCAATTACCTCCCAGTAATGGTTCCAAAATTTATTACGATGTCATAGTCGCACAAACTAATTACCCTTACTTCAAACACAACACATAAGATAGTATAGAGCAAGCAAGGGGTCAATCCCACGAGGAAGGTTCACGTCAAATTTTTATCCTAGATGATATATAATTTGAGGGGTTTGGATATTATCTAAGCTAAAGCAAAAGAAATTAGAAAACTATCAAGTGAAATTAAATAAAATAAAAAAATTATCAAGAGAACAAACCTTGATTGCAAGCACACATCCACCTACAGAAATTAGAATTGATCATGAAAATAAAACATTAATTTATATTCTAAATATTTATCTCTTCTTAACATTAGTTAGTTAACGGATCCGCCATATAGTTAACCCTAACCATCAAATAACCACAGTGTCCACGCTAACAATTTAATTCAATGGTAGCCTTAAGAATTAAATAAGTTGATTGATCAAGAAAATATAAATGTCCGCAGTCTATCTTTGATTTAATTGAATATTCTTTCTAAGATTAATAACATAAATCCATCATAATTATTAAACTCAGTTGCTTCATAAGTTCATATACCACAACTTCGGTTTTGATATCAAATTTAACAATAGATTGTTTACAATAATAACTTAAAGTCTGCTCTAGCAATTAAAATAGACAATCACAGAAAAAATAAGCATAAGAGAACAAACCATAAAAAAAAAAATATATTCATCATATGAACTAAAAAGTAGAGGTAAAATAAATCTCATAGTTCTTGAGATTCGAAGGTTTTTGTGTCCTTATAACTAAGAAAAAGTGTTTAACCTTGCATGTTTATTGAACAACTAATCAAAAAAAAAAAAAGAATGCATACTTTCAAGTTTTATAGACGGAGTGTTTTTCTCTTTTTGGCTGGCTACCCCCTTCTCTTCTCTCATTCTTTTTATATCCTAGGAAACCCTAGTCTTTATTTTACAAATACTCCTCCCTTAAGTTGACAATTTATATTTAAGTACTTCAATAACTATTTTTCTAAAAAAAGAAAAACTCTTGTATGAAATCTTTAAGATTTCACTTAGAGGAGCTAAGTTGCTGAAATAAAAACTTGGATATTGGTTTAGATGCTTTGAAACGTAATTTGGAATCGTTTCTTCATGAAACTTATTTGTTGGCAGAATTTAGTTGTCATCTTTGAAAATCATATCTCCCTCATATGACATCATGTTTTTTCTGAAATTTAGGGCATGTATAGGCCTTTGAGTCAGGCATCCATAAAAAATAAGTTTGCATTAATTGGACTTCTGTGGCTCCAGATATGCAAGTTGGAATAGCCAAAGGTCAACACTGGCAGATTGCGAGATTTAACTTTGAAGGCTACAATTTCCATATTCTTCCTTATTTTGTTTTCTTGCTTAGATGTCCAGAAAGGTATCAACATTAGCTTTTTAATACCACTAGAATTACTTCATTTTAAGTTCTAAAGCTCATGCTCTATACAAAACATGGACTGAAGGTCAAATCTGTCAATTACCTCTAATTTACTCCTTTTTGCATCTTTCATCCAAAGTCCCTTCAAAACATAAAACAAACAAATATCAAGGTATTTTATATAAAAAAAAACATAGGCAAAACAGTAGTTAAATGTGGGTGAAACTATCGAATAATATGGTTGCATTATTTACCATAAATTAAAGGTATCTTATAGTATCAGACTTGTTATTATAAAACATGTTTCAGTTAAGTAATTATTAATACTTAACGTGCAAAATGATGATATAAAACCTAGATAAAAATACACTTTTAAGTACTAATCAACATAAACATTTTTTTTGAAAATAATAATAAATAAATAAAGAGAGAGAGAGAGTGAAGCTCTAGCTGGCCTACATATAAATGATATGATTGTGTTTTCAATTTCTCATCTATAAAATCTTCTCTTTATTCCCTTTATTTCTACTCAACCCATACATTCAATAGATATAAAAATGTGTAGAAATGACTAGTTCCTCAAGTCATCACATAAAAAATATTTATGTTTTCAGTGGATCTGGTCCTTTGAAGGAAATAGAGTTTTTAGAATCATCAAATCATCTTGGTCAGGTACTAGCTGAGATAAAGATTCATTTAATGTATAGGGAGGCAACTTTGGGTTAATAAAGGGTGTGTCAATAGCTGTATTTTTAGGAAGTGGTCAAGTTTTAGGGGTTGTCTCTCAAACCTTAGCAAAATAGGACATCATTAGAAAAACAATTGGAGAGGAACTACAGGTCTCCACAATGTCTAATCAAATGAATGCAATATTTAAACACATTGATGCCTTCATTGTCTTACCAAGTGGTCTGGGCATATTAGAAAAGATCTTTCATATTTCATCTTGGGCCCTACTGCATATTCACAATAAACTCATAGGTCTGTTAAATGTTAATGGTTTTTATAATAAATTGTTATCTTTTTTTATCATATTATGGAATAGAAATTTCTAACATCTTCGGCACGAGAAATCATAATCTCTATTGCTACTGCTGAACAATTGATTGACCAACTACAATTTTTATTCTTGTAATTGATCTCTTCATGAGTCGTATAAATTGGTTAACTAAGAAAAATCATAAAAAGCTTAGATTGAATTTGAGTATTTATTTGTGAATCCTTGTGTCTTTTGGTTTTATTAATAACATATTATTTTATTTTGTTATTTTTTATATTTATTTAAGTGTATTTCAGGTTTGTCAATATTTGGTGTTTCAAGTGATGTCTTCTATACTTTATCATTCTACCTTAAGACATTGAGGATAATGTCTCGTTTTGGTTTGGAGGAGAAGGTAGTAATTGATATAAAAAAATTAACTAACTGTGTTTTCTATTTCATAAATCATTTACAAAATTGTTCTTACTAGGATGAGAGAGTAAAGGAGTTTTTTTTTTTTTTTGTTAAAGTGACTCTTGAGATATATCTTAATAAACATTTTTAACAAGATTTATTAAAATACTTCTTGAAATATTTAGGTTTATAAATTCTCATATTATTATCACTTAATTCTGTTTATATACTTATTTAACAAGTATTCTTAAACCTTTATTTTCACACACACACTTTAACATATAATTGTGAGTTGTATATTGGATTATTACATTATTTATATTCTTTTGTTAAGGGTAACAACTAAGAAAAAATGATAGTATATAATTTGCAAAAAAAAAATTGATGATAATAAAAACAAAGATAAGTTTGGTTTTGTAGCCTCCTTAACCTAAGTAATTAAGCCTGAATGGGTGTTTTAATACCTAATACCCTTAAGTCAACTGACTTGGGAGCTATTGACCCAACCCTTGTTACATGGGTTGAGGAAAAAAACTTAAGGGAATCAAAAATTGCACTATATACATATCAGTATCTGCAACTCGAGTTTTTAAGCTTGAAGGGGTGTCTCAACACCTAATGTCCTAAGACCAACTGGTCTGGGTGTCATTAGTGAAAGCTCATTACATGGGTTAAAGATACATTGTGTTATATGTATATATATTCAAAAAAAAAAGAAAAAAAATGATAATAATCTTAATCCAAGGAAGTTAACCTTAAACATTAAAACAAAATTTTGTTTTTATCCAAATAAAGCCCTATGGAATCCAAACCAGAATACTGTTCGGTAATTGGGCCATATCTGGAGCTATAGATCTTAGATTTAGGTATACTTTATATGGATGGAAAGGTAAGACATAGGCCTACAACTTTCATATGGAGCCCAAGATCTAAAAAGGTCATTATCAAGTCCAAATTGTAGCAACAACAAAGAAGCCCAAATGCCATTTTCAAGTCCAAATTGTTGCAACAATAAAGAAGCCCGAATCTATCTTCCAGCCCGAGCACTGTTCGGTATTTTGGCAAATCTGTCCTCCAGCCCGAGCACTGTTCAGTATTTTGGCCATATCTGGAGTTCTATAAGTCAAAAATGAGCTGAATTTTTTACACAAGAAAGCTGAGATAATTTCCTACAACTTTTATGTTTTTATGTGGCTCTAATTTTGATGTTATCAATGATGTTTTGGGCAGACAAGAGAAGATAAGAATTGTCACCAAGTCAAGAGTTGGCCACCCACTCATCAATTAGTCATCAAATCAATAGTTCCCAATTTTGGCCTATAAAAGGAGGCATTTGCCATGCATTTAGGCATCTTGGTTTCCAGATCAAGATCATGCTCTTGCTTTTTTTCTTTGTATTTTTTGTAATATTTATGCTTTGTTTTCATTAATATAAAGTTTATGCCTTTTATTTCCTTTCCTTTACTTAGTTAACTTTTATCTTATTTATGTTCTTATTTTGTTTATCTATTTTTCTTTCTTTCATTATGTCTAGCTAAGTTTATTATGTCAAGGTGAAAAGGTTACACTAATGGTGTAAGAATAAGTATAATGTAAACTTAATATGGACTTTAATGTTTGATACTAACATGTTTTATAATTGTTATCTTGTTCACTCTTTAATACTTTGCTTGTTAAATAACTAATCTTGATTTATGTTGTATAACACTTGGTACAACAAATGCTTGGCACTTTCATAGCCCATAATGTATGGTATAACCGACACCTGAGCTATGAAAGAAACTTGATTTGTTGTTAACATAAGTTATAATCATGAATGCTTGACGAGATTTACAAGTATTAGCATTAATTGAATAAGATGACTAATGTAATGATGTTAACAATCTATAATCTAATTAGAACCTCCTTTATGTGTGGTTTCCAATTGACTAATAAGAGTTTATACTATACTTGTTTGACATGTGATTAGTACTTAAAAATGCATTTTTATCATGCTTTTATATCATCATTTTGCACTTAAAGTATCAATAACTCCTTAACTAAAGCATGTTTTATAATAATATATCTAATAATATAAGATACCTTTAATTTGTGGTATTTTGGCCATATCTGGAGTTCTAGAAGTCCAAATGAGCTGAATGTTTTACACAAGAAAGCTGAGACAATTGCCTACAACTTTTATGTTTTCAAGTGGCTCCAGTTTTGACGTTATCAATGACGTTTTAGGCAGACAAGAGAAGATAAGGATTGTCACCAAGTCAAGAGTTGGCCACCCACTCATTAATTAGTCATCAAATCAATAGTTCCTAATTTTGGCCTATAAAAGGAGGCATTTGCCATGCATTTAGGCATCTTGGTTTCCAGATCAAGATCATGCTCTTCCTTTCTCTCTTTGTATTTTTTGTAATGTTTATGCTTTGCGTTCATTAATATCAAGTTTATGCCTTTTATTTCCTTTTATTTACTTAGTTAACTTTTATCTTATTGATGTTCTTATTTTGTTTATTTATTTTTATTTCTTTCATTATGTCTAGCTAAGTTTATTATGTCAAGGTGAAAAGGTTACACTAATGGTGTAAGAATAAGTATAGTGTAAACTTAATATGGACTTTAATGTTTGATACTAACATGTTTTGTATTTGTTATCTTGTTCACTCTTTAATAATTTGCTTGTTAAATGACTGATCTTGATTTATTTTGTATAACACTTGGTACAACAAATGCTTGGCACTTTCATAGCCCATACTGTATGGTATAACCGACACCTGAGCTATGAAAGGAACTTGATTTGTTGTTAACATAAGTTATAATAATGAATGCTTGACGAGATTTACAAGTATTAGCATTAATTGAATAAGATGACTAATGTAATCATGTTAACAATCTATAATCAGATTGGAACCTCTTTTATGTATGGTTTCCAATTGAATAACAAGAGTTTATACTATACTTGTTTGACATACCATTAGTGGAACCTCTAACCTTGACATTTGTTATTATTATTGTTTAATCCTTACATTAATATTCCATCTCCAAGTTCTCATCATCATCATCTTCTGCTTCTTCTTTTCCATCTCCAAGTTCTCATCATCTTCTTCTTCTTCTCTTTCTTTATTATTATTACTATTACTACTACTACTACTACTACTACTACTACTACTACTACTACTACTATTATGATTATTATTATTATTATTATTATAGTTATTATTGTTATTGTCATTGTTGTTATTACTGTTATTAGTATTATTATTGTTGTTGTTATTATTATTATTGTTGTTGTACTATTGTCGTTTATAATTTGTACAATTAACCTCCCTGTGGTTCGACCCTGGTCTTGCCGGGTTATTTATTACTTCGACACTCCTGCACTTGGGAGAAGACATTAATCTTTTCGTCGTGTCAAGTTTTTGGCGCCGTTGCCGGGGAGGTAAGTTCTTGTATAAATTATAGTAGTTATTTTATTTTCTCTTTTCACTTTTCTTTTATATAACTTTGTTTCTTTTCTCTTGTTTTTTCTTCTTTTGTTTTCTTTTTCCTTTTATTCTATTCCTACACGTGCATGAGAGTGTGGTCACGTACATCAAGTGGCCGAAGAAGATAATCAATCACTTCATAATGAGAATAATGAGAATAACCGTGCTAGGACACTTAGAGACCACATGAATCCCACAAGAACAAGTGCACCATCATGCATAACGTTTCCTCCCGATGCATCTCATTCTAATTTTAAACCAGGTATTATTCAACTTTTACCTTCTTTTCATGGCTTAGAATTGGAAAATCCATACTTGCATTTAAGGGAATTTGAAGAGGTCTGCAACACATATAATAACTTAAATTGTAGCATGAACACCATCAGAGGCTTCTTTGTTGTTGCTCCAATTTGGACTTGAAAATGGCCTTTTTAGATCTTGGGCTCCATATGAAAGTTGTAGGACTATGTCTTACCTTTCTATCCATATAAATTGGACCTAAATCTGAGATCTACAGCTCCAGATATGATCCAATTACCGAATAGTATTCTGGTTTGGACTGCACCGACATCTCTTTTCGGAGTTTAGTCATCTCTTTGTCCTTTCAATTTCATTTCTTAAATTCATCAATCAATCCTTTCATTTATGTGATAGGCCTGCATTAAAAATAAACATTTACCACAAATTAAAGGTATCTTATATTATTAGATATATTATTATAAAACATGCTTTAGTTAAGGAGTTATTGATACTTCAAGTGCAAAATGATGATATAAAATCTTGATAAAAATGCACTTTTAAGTACTAATCACCTATCATATAAATAAAATGATTGATTGATGAGTTTAAGAACTGAAATTGAAAGGACAAAGAGATGGTCAAACTTAGAAAAGAGATGTTGCCAGAACATTGTTCAGTAATTGGGTTATATCTAGAGCTATAGATCTTGTATTTAGGTCTACTTTATATGGATGAAAAGCTAAGATATAGACCTACAAATTTTATATGGAGCCCAAGATTTAAAAGAGTCATTTTCAAGTCCAAATTATAGCAACAACAAAGAAGTCCGAATATGTCCTATAGCCCAAACACTATTTAGTATTTGGCATATATCTGGAGTTCTAGAAGTCCAAATGACCTCCATTTTTTTTCTTAGAAAGTTGAGACAATTTGCTACAACTTTTATGTCAAGTGGTCTCAGTTTTGAAGTTATCAATGACATTTTAGGCAGACAAGAGAAGATAAAGATTGTCATTTATCTTCTATCTCAAAGTTGTCATCAACTTCTTCTTCTTTTTCTTCTTCTTTGTTATTATTATTATTATTATTATTATTACTACTACTACTACTACTATTACTACCACTAATATTAGTGTTGTTGTTGTTATTACTATTGTTGTTGTTTATAATTTATACAATTAACCTCCATGTGATACGACTCTGGTCTTGCCAGGTTATTTATTACTTCGACACTCCTACACTTGGGAGAAGACATCAATCTTTTGGTCGTGTCAACTAATATCAGAATCGGTGAACCTTGGATGCAAGCCATGGCTCTAGATACTAGAGCATAGGATCTAAAGCGCTTGGAAGACTCCTTTGAGTCTGCCAATAAGGAGCACGCAACGAAGTAAGAACAAGTAACCAAGTTATTGGAAGAATATGGTCATAAATTGGATAGCTATAAGGCTAAGTTTGGGGAGATCAAAGACCTGATCAGTGGGTTAACATTTCAGCAAAGTTTTTTCTGTAGAAGTTAAGTCTGGCAATGGATGAACCAAGTGTTAACCAAAAGCAATCAGGTTGCTCCAATAGAGTTACCAGGGATTGCTAGATAACGAAAAAGGTCAACATCTTCAACAGGTATATTAACTCAAATGAATTTCTTAGGTTTGATAGGAAAGATGTTTATCAATGGTTATTTAGATATAACTTGTATTTTGAAATTATAGAAATGAATGATTCTGAAAAACTCAAACAAACATCCTATTACATGGATAGAAGAGCCTTATATGGGCATCAGAATTTTGTTAAGAACTGCTTTAAGGTCTTATGGAGTGAATATATTAAGGTTATGTGTTGTTGTTTTAAAGGTCAAAAACATCCTCTGAAATAATTGAAAGATCTTAAACAAATGGCAAAAGTAGAAACTTATATACAAGAATTTGACATACTCTAGAATAGGGTGGATATGACAGAGAGGCAGGCTTTGGTATTTTTCCTTAAAGGATTAGAAGTTAAGATTA
>NW_011503036.1:0-320 GCF_000495115.2 Populus euphratica
GTGCGTGACCAAACTCTCATGCATGTGTAGAAATAGAACAGAAGGAAGAAGAAAACAAAAGAACAAGAAACAAAATAAAAGAAACAAAGTTATATACAAGAAAAGTGAAAAGAGAAAATAAAATAAATACTATAATTTATACAAAAACTTACCTCCCCGGTAACAACACCAAAAACTTGACGCAACCAAAAGATTGATATCTTCTCCCAAGTAATAATTAACCTTGCAAAACTGGGGTCAAACCACAGGGAGGTTAATTGTACAAATTATAAATAACAAAAATACAACAACAATAACAATAACAATAACAACAACAATAA
>NW_011503036.1:571-12927 GCF_000495115.2 Populus euphratica
CCAACTCTTGACTTGGTGACAATCCTTATCTTCTTTTATTTGCCTAAAACGTCATTGATAATGTTAGAATTGGAACCACTTGAAACATGAAATTATAGGAAATTGTTTTAGTTTTCCAGCAAAAAAAAAAATGGAGGTCATTTGGACTTCTAGAACTTCAGATATGAGACAAACACTAAACAGTATTTGAGTTGGAACACAAATTCAGACTTCTTCATTGTTGCTACAATTTGGACTTGAAAATAACCTTATTAAATCTTGGGCATATAAAAGTTATAGGCTTATGTCTTATCTTTTCATCCATATAAAGTAGACCTAAATCCGAGATCTACAGCTTTAGATATGACCCAATTACCGAATAGTGTTCTGGTTTGGACTACACCGGCATCTCTTTTCTAAGTTTGGTCATCTCTTTGTCCTTTCAATTTCAGTTCTTAAACTCATCAATCAATCCTTTCATTTATGTGATAGGCTTGCATTGAAAATAAATATTTACCATAAATTAAAGATATCTTATATTATTAGATATGTTATTATAAAACATGTTTTAGTTAAGGAGTTATTGATACTTTCGGTGCAAAATGATGATATAAAACCTTGATAAAAATACACTTTTAAGTACTAATTAGCTAGTGATGACCATCAACTCACAAGTTATAAATAAATGGATTAAGCTTAAAAATCTATACCTATTTCTCTCCTTTATTGAGATAAATTACTTTTCTAGATCTTATAAAAAGAGCAACAACATGATTATTGCTTAGAGACAAGAAAAACTTCCATCAAGAATTCAAGTATGTTTTTCTTAATCAATGCTTCCATTGTACTTTTTGAATGTGAAAAGCATGATAGTTAAAGATCTAGAATTACAAATTAAATTAAATTATTTTTTACAATAGTGTATTAGAGAATAATACAAAACCAACACTTGAATTTTATTTAACCGTTTAAGCTTTTTGATTGAACTAATTATTTGTCACGAGTAGCTTATAAAATCAATTTTTGGCATCATTTGCAAACGAAAACTTAATTACTTCATATATAGGTTGCTTGAAATTTAAAGAACAAATTAAGATTATAAGTGAAAAAAATTAGAGATTGATAAAAAAAAAACTTATAATAATGACTATACAATTAGCATATATATTATATAAAAATATTAATGAGAACTTGCAATCTTAAAATATTTTGATTTCAAATATATAAGTATTTTGATTTCATGATATGATAAGATGCAATTTATAATTTTAAAATAGTTTTCATACATTTTATTTTGTCATGTATATATAGACACACCGCAAACACACATATTACATGCATGCATGCTTTTAAGAAGTTAATTTCAAACAATTCTGCTTGAAAGGAAATTGGTATATATGGAATCTAAGTCTGTATAGGATCTTATTCTAAAGTTTTGCAAGCTGTACAAATTATTCTCCTAAAACAAATATTATAATTTTTTAATTTGAAGACCAATGATAAAAGATTGAGAGGAATAATAAAGAACAAGACAAATAAATAATCCAAGCAGAAATATTTATCAAGAGAAGTGAAGTGTTGGGCTTGTTGATGTTAAGTCTTCATAGGAAGAACCATTTGGCACGAGGAGGTTGCCACATAGGAAGAACCATTTGGCACGAGGAGGAGGTTGCAAATTAGAGCTTGCTTACGACTAAGGTGCTGGATAAAGAAAGAATGTGCCTTAAAGCCCTGCATTACATGAATCATCTTTCATTTGATTGGGTTAAATTGGGCGCTAGAATCTTACACTACTTTCACAGAATTTGAAGTTGTTGCTTGCTTTTCCATGGACATTGCCCTTATTTTTTTGCTTTATATAGACAAATTGCACGTGATTGGTTAATCAATAATATTTTTTCAAAAAAATATTTTATCTGCATGACCCCTATCAACCTACTTTCATTTGTCTCTAATTTGGAAGGACACGAAAAATTATTTCTTGTAATATTATAAAAAAGAAATTCACTTCAAGATCAGCTAATGTATTAGGATAAGGATAACAATCACTGTTAGCTAAATATAATTGAGGGTATTAACAAGAAAAGAATATGAAAATTAAATCAATCACCAATTTTGTTTTGTGAATTATAAGATGAGAAATGTTTTCATTAACACTCAATATTACAGATGAATCATATTGTTTTGGGTTTGTTTGACTCTAATTTGCATGCAATTGACCCTTAGATTTCAATCTCATTTACAAAATAATTATTGATTTCTAAATTAATCAACTCATTTTTTTCAATCTCATTTACAAAATAATTATTGGTTTCTAAATTAATCAACTCAGTTTTTAATTGACTCTTCAACTTTTAATTTTTTTCAAATTACCTTTGAAAAAAATCCAATTAACCATATTTTATAGTATCACTATCTGTTCATTTCGGTCCTTGAACTTTAATTTCTTGCAATTTTGACCTAAATCAACCCCAAACTTTGATATTTTTTCAATTAAGGCCCTGATTTCATTAAGTAATCTAATTCAAAGTTTAATTAAATCCTTAAAATTATTAATTCTTTTAATTTTTGATCAAATTGACTCAAATTTATAATTCCATCCTTATTAGTCCTCAAACTTCCAATGTGCTGTCTTGACCCAAATTTCAAATTATTTTTCATTCATTTTTATTTTTTGACCAATATATGTTGTAAAAAATTAGGTTATAATATTGTATGTAGAAATACAAATTAATTAATCTAAGAGATAGGGATATAGAATGGCTTTACCAAATATTGTCCCCTATCATGGAGGAGAAAACTATGGGATTGGGAAAATGAAAAGGAAAGGGGACTTTTGTAATGCTATATGGGATTTTTTTAAGTTAAAATATTGTGGATAAAAATATTTGAAGACTAGATGCAAAAATTCTTTTTTGGTGAAAAGTTGCTTAGTCTTTCATGAGATATTGTTTTTTTTTTCTCCTCCCAAGGTTAAGTTTAATCTCTAGCTTGATATTATGAATAAACTATCTATAAAAGTTTTTTTATAAGCATGTTGCAATGAAATGATTTGAGTTGCTCATTATATAAGAAAAAGATTAAGACAATAAAATATGTTTTCCTTTATTATGACATTTTATAATAGTGGTAACTTAATCAGGGTAGTAATAGATCATAGCACTAAAGTCTTTGGATGATTTTTATTTACAATGGCATGAAATGATCTTGGGATCTTTACAAAAAAAGGTGTGATTTTTGTTTGTCATTGAAATATTTTGGTCCATTTAAAATGCTCACAATAATTTTAACTTCATTAAGGTAGAAATCAACTGTGATGATATATATTACTCATACTTTTTCATAGAGTTACAACATGGACAAAAATACTATAATGAAAGTTTTTGATATATTAGGATAGATATAGTAAGATCGCAAAAAGATATTCTTTGCAGATAAACAAAACAAGAGTACATAATGAATCATCATGGATTTCTTCTACTAAGGCATATTTAAGTGAGATATAGATGCATCTACAAATAGTAAGCTAAGCCTAGACCCTCAAGGATTGGGGGTGTTTCAAAAGATAATGAAGGAAAATTTTTTTGTATCTTTATTGTTCCACAATTATTATGAAATCCATTAAGGATGAGGTTTTGATAATCTACAAAAGCTTTTTTTTAGTTTTAGTTGTTGTTGTTATGCATCTTTTAGGAACTATATTATGAAGTCCAATTCATACAATTCAATTATTTAGATAAGAGTGAACAATGTTATAAAGTTGTGGCTATAAAGTGATTTCAATGACATCTTTAATATTTATCTTGTGCCCTCTTATATGAATTTTACATATATTCATAGCAAATCATTTGGTCACTCATGAAGTTTATAAAGAAACTAAATCATATAATGCAATTATTTAGATAAAAATAAACAATGTCATGAGGTTGTGGCCACTATAAAGTGATTTTAATGATATCTTTAATGTCATATCTGATACTTTGTCCTATGAATTTTATATATATTCATAACGAATTATTTGTTTGGATAGCGAATCATTTGACCAAATATGAAGTTTATAAAGAAATTAATGTGATTGCATAGTTATATTTTGTTTTATTTGTTTTTTTTTAATTAATATGGAAGTTAGTTAAATTTAATTCATGTTTAGTTTGTAAATTTTCTGGTCTTTTTTTTTGTTACATTTCTTCTCTTGTTTAGTCTTGTTCTTGATGGCTAAATCATTTGATTAATAAAATTCTTGTTTTTCATAAAACATATGCATTAAATGTTTTAAAATCAAATTTTAATGGAGTAACAATACAATTCTTATAAGAAAAAAAAACGATATGTGTTTTACAGAGGTTTATCAGAGGGAGCAAGCTCGTAATATATCTATCTATTATAATCCTTCTTTTTCCTTCTTATGAAAATCACCTGGAAAAAAAATCATAAGATGAGAGTTAAACACAATGTATTTGTTCTTTTTTATAATACAAAAAGTAATATTATTAGGATATAAAGTGACAATATACACCATATTATTCTTTAGAAGTCATACTTATGAAAACAAGTCACTGTTGAGCAAACCACCTACTAATTT
Organism: Populus euphratica; assembly: GCF_000495115.2. Classification (NCBI taxonomy): domain Eukaryota; kingdom Viridiplantae; phylum Streptophyta; class Magnoliopsida; order Malpighiales; family Salicaceae; genus Populus; species Populus euphratica. The sequence continues at coordinate 5,133 of NW_011503036.1, forward strand.
CAATTTGATGGATTGAGTTTTACCACTATCATGTATTCCAGGACTCATTGGATCTCTCGCTGGAAAGAAAAAGAAAAAACTCATGATGCAGCTCTATGCCCTTACAGATGTCGGTGGAACAAGAAAAATCTATTAGAAGAAATGCCCTTGTGATCTCTTAATTGAAACATTGAAACCCTATTTTCCCTTGCTTGAGAGCAAATCTTATACTTCAATGTCTTACCATTAAGCAGTTAATTTGTCCCTAGAACTGGCTTGGCTATTATTGTAAGATATTTACAGCACAGGTCTTTCGTTGTTTAATCAGAAAACAAAAGGGGCCGAACCACCTCAACCTCGAAAATTGCCCGCAATCGACAGATCGCTGTACAAATCAATCCTGCTTCATACCGACTAGGGGTGGCTAGATGTGAAAATATCAGTGTCATATTCACAGGGTTAATCATGTATACGGCTCTTCTGCAAACGTGTACTAACGCTAGCGTGCTTGTAACAGGGAATTTGCACATGATTTTTATTTGGTTTCACAACGAGCTGAACTGGTTCAACTCGGAGAAAAGTAAAAAGTTGGAGTAAATGGTCAACAGTTAGGCACAGGCCCTTCTTAATCTATGTATGTTAGGCCTGCTGCAAGAGGAAAACTCCCGTCTCCAACGAACCAGAATGGAGAAATAAGAAATAGTTTTTGGTCCCATCCCACACCCCCTCACGTTTCTTGATCTCTCTTTCCCCCGCCACAGACCATTCCCAGGCTTTGGAAAAAGACATTATTCTTTTGTATTCACGTACATAAGCATCCCTCCTTTCTACGTATGAAAATTCTATTCCATGACGATTCAACCTCTTTTATACCTGTCTTTTCTCAAAATGAAGCTCTCTCTTTTTAACAATAGTTCCGCTGCCCCCCTCGTTTTTTTTTTTTTTTTTTTTGTCTTTTACTTCCATTCTATTAGAGACTCAATATACCTCGAGCTACAGAAAAAAGGGTGCCAGTGCCCTCTAGCCTTTCTCCCAATCCATCCCAAGATTTGTTTGAAAAAAGAAACCTCCAGTGAAAATGGATTCTAAATCTTAATTTCTGGGCCTTGTAAGATTTAATCTTAAATGGTTTTTACTTCCGATGATAATAAGAAGTGATTTTACCATCTAAAGCATCTTCATCTCTTTATGACAAACCTTAAACACGTTATCATTATGCACACGCAAGTAATTACTAATTACATTAATTTAAGGAAATCACCCCTAAGATTTTCATTTAAAATTAAGTACAGTTTCCATGATCGATTCCCCAGAACATCCTTTTTCTTCTTTATACGTGATGCCCCAGATACGAATGCTGATCTATAGTGTACAAATTTTGATAGCTTTTCGTTAAAAAATAGAAACTTTGTAAAGTCTTTTAATATTAGGATTCCCTCGAAAACAAGGTTCCAATCCATCAATCACTCTCTCTCTCTTCCTTTCAAAAACAAAACAAAGATTCCCATCGTGAGGGGTTAACGAAAGAATTGGATAAAGAAAATGCGAAGGATTCTTCTCAATCCGATAAAATGGTCCACATTAAATTGATGTTACATATGTCCCTAATGAAACCCTGACCCAAGATTTTAGTATTAGAGTTTTTTTTTTTCTTAATTTGCTTTTTAAAATAGTTTTTGAATTGTTTTTATCAAATTAAAATTAATATTTGTTAGTGTTTTTGAATGTATTTAATGTGTTTCATGTGTTAATGTTATAAATTTAAAAAATTTAAAAAATATTATTTTAATTATGTATTTACAATTGAAAACACTTTTTCAAGCATCACAATTACCGAACACAAACTTGCCTCTATAAATACCTTGATATCCCATGACCAACTCCATCCCAAACTTACAAAACCTTGAACACACTCACATACACTTACATATAGAAACTCTCACTCCATCTTTATCCTCGGCAGCATTGGAAAATGTCTGGTGTTTGGGTTTTCAAGAATGGCGTGGTTCGGCTGGTGGAGAATCCAGGAGCTGAATCATTAGATGGAAGTCGGCAAGGGTCAAATACTAGGCGAAAAGTGCTAGTTCACACTCCAAGTAATGAGGTTATAACTTCTTATGCTGTTCTTGAACGAAAGCTATCTTCACTTGGGTGGGAAAGGTACTATGATGATCCGGATCTCCTTCAATTCCACATAAGATTCACAGTCCATCTCATCTCTCTCCCTAAGGATTTTAACAAGTTCAAGTCCATGCACATGTATGATATTGTCGTCAAAAACCGCAATATGTTTGAAGTGAGGGATATGTAGTGCGTTAAGTACTCATATATAGCCCTTTATTCATGTTTGTCTGCATTTTAGTCCTTAATTTGTGTCCTTTTTTTCTTTTTTCTTTGTCGATCGTTTTGGTTTTGTTTATGTACTGTTGTATCGTAGCTCTTCTCTAATTTGGGGATATATATGAGTGTTTAATTCTTAATCATATATAAGCTGTGAGTGCTTGGTAGGGAATTTTATAGCCAATGTATTGTACGTAATTAAGTGCTTGAAATAAGGTCTTGATTATTGAGTCTGTGTCAGCGTCGTGACGTAAATTAACTTCTGATCTACAATTTCTTTTGGGAATGGAAAGTGGCTTTCTTTTTTAATTAACTCGTCTTCTAATTTATTTATTTTTCAAGGTTACAAGTATACATGCAAAACAAACTATCCCCATTTCTATATAGGATCTGTCGGTGAGTTCATTTTTCTTGATGGCATGGAAATGTGTGTGTGTGTGTGTTGTCATGAACAAGTTCACTGACCAGCAAAATTGAAGGCTTAAAGTTATTATGCATCCTTTTGGAATGAAATGTCAAATGTGGCTGCGGTTTTTGCTTTTTCCGTGTAAATTATGAGAGAGATGTGAAGCTATAGCCAAAAACTCTCTTGCTTAATTACCTTGCAACAACGTAAAGTGATGCCATCTCTTTTGGGAGCAAGTGGTGAGGACCATCACATCCAATTTGCATGGAAGTCTCAGTGGAGCAGTACCAATGGAATTCCAAATGCCTACATTGCACTCTATTAATTTTACGAAACTTGTAAAGACTAAAGAGGAGCCATTGAAATTGGACAAGCTTTCACCGGGAATGAGACAAACATGCATCTTAATTATCAAGCCATTCCTATCAGTTCGAAATCCACAGCACTTAATGTTTACCCTGGTGGCTCAACTGCTTCAACTGTTCGACTCAAGATATGGTACAATTTTAGTTTCATAATAAAAAATAAATAAGATTCAGTTCAAAACTCAAGTTAACCAACAATCTATTAATAGGCTTTTTTAAGAAAAATTTAAATTAATTATAGTAAATCCCAGTTAACATATCCAACTTCTAGTCCGTGACTTTCCTGTATCAGGTTCAAGGTTTAATAACCATGGTTATTACTCTCAAATCTTAATGACACAAAATATATAAGAGAGGATAAATAAGTAAAATCTCCATTTCAAATTCGTTTCTTACAAGTTTACAACTCTACTTAAAGTAGAATCATCTTGTCACGAATGAGACAAACATTAGGTTCTATTGGCTTGAAGTAGCAAGTTTGTATGTGCCGAAATTTTACTCAAAATAGATGTTTGGCCACAAAAATAGAAAATGACAATTTTATATATAATTTACAATCGGATATATAAAAAATGAGAGGTGACATTACCAATACCAGCCCATGCCCTCCCAGAAGAGGAGGTTTTTATCGTAGGGGCCAGCTGGAGGACAACTTGCAAACTCTCATCCTATGAAACAAAAGATGCCACGAGCACCATATTCCCAATTAGCAGCCATGGATTTTGCAAAAAGTCCAACAATTTTTAAGCCAATTTATATCAAGCTAATTGAAATTGAATTTGCAGGAATGCCATATTCCCTCCATCCTTAATTTCACTGCTCTTCCTTTAATCAGTAACTAATTTGAGATCTTCAATAAAATCTAGCATGATTTAGATTCAAAATCTTCTTTGTCAATTTGATCCAATATTGATATATAATTTATCTCTTTCAAGAAGAGGAATTAATTAGCACTTCATTTTTTGGCCTCCATTATTGTTCTTGTCCCCCCCCCCCCCCCAAAAAAAAAAAAAAAACTATGTTTCAAAATTAAAGGATAATATTAGCTAGGGAAGAACTCTAGCTTTTAATTATTGGAACCAAAACTATATTATTTTAATTCTGTGAGTCTTGCTGCACATACAAGCCCTTAATTTCTTTCAGTGGCGCCATATGATTAACAAAACAGAAAAATTCAATCTCTAACAAGGGAAGTGCTTTTAACTTCATTCCATTCATTTCTCTTCTCAACTATGCTTGTCAGGAGGAACGGATAGAAATAATGATAGATTATGTAATGTAGAAGAATGGATGTGAAATAAAGAAAGATTGACTTAATATTGATCCAATTGTTAGACCAACAAGTAAGGAAAACGATGAGAGTTAATCAATCAAAGTTGAAAGCATGAAAAATTATAAAAAAATACAATGGAAAGGATACGAGTCAAAGGATTGAAGGGATCCCTTCATTTCTTCAATTTTTTTTTTTGTACATCCATACCTTATCAAATGACAAATACATTCCATCCCTCCTCTCCTATCTATCCTTCTTTCAATTCCTTTTGACAAATACTTTCTTCATCATGCGTACATATTAATTTATATGCGGCCTCAATGTGTATGAAGACATCTATAAGGAAATCGTAACGTTGTTTATTTTTTAAAACTTTTTTAGTCTGAATAGTTTTGGCTAGATGGAGTAATATCACATTTTAAACAGAAAAAAACATCATATTTTTATATTTTTTAAAATTAAATATGGGCTAATCATGTAGATTAATATTACTATAATTGTTATATTTACAAATGGAATTTTTTGTTAGTATTTATATTATCATATTATTGGTAATTAATTTATAAATGAAATTACCGATAAAAATGATTCATTAGAAAAAATTTATTGGTAATTTTTTATCTGTTAATAATAAATTTTTTTATTATTAATAAATTTATTAATAAAAAATAAAAAAAAAATTATATATTTCATTTCGTCAATATTTTTCTTACAATCATACACAACCTGTGACCCGTGACTTCCCTCTGTCACGTTTAAGAATCACGATTATTACTCTCAAATCTTAATGACACAAAATATATAAGAGAGGATAAATAAGTAAAATCTCCATTTCAAATTCGTTTCTTACAAGTTTACAACTCTACTTAAAGTAGAATCATCTTGTCACGAATGAGACAAACATTAGGTTCTATTGGCTTGAAGTAGCAAGTTTGTATGTGCCGAAATTTTACTCAAAATAGATGTTTGGCCACAAAATAGAAAATGACAATTTTATATATAATTTACAATTGGATATATAAAAAATAAAAGGTGACATTACCAATACCAGCCCATGCCCTCCCAGAGGTTTTTATCGCAGGGGCCAGCCGGAGAACAACTTGCAAACTCATCCTATGAAACAAAATGTGCCACGAGCACCATATTCCCAATTAGGAGTCATGGGTTATACAAAAAGTCCTACAATTTTTAAGTCAATTTGTTTGTTTGATTATTAATTTACTGCACCATTAAATAGTTTTATTAATAGATTTATTCCATTCATGTAAGGCATATAATTTATCAGTAATATTTTTCTTGACGGCTTCATCAATGGAATACTTTTATCTGAATATTGATTGTCGGTAATTCCCTGTTCCATAGCTGATTCTGTAAAAAAAAACCAAACACCAATAATCTTAGAGACGGGAAACACACCAAAAAAAATTTCAGCGTGAACTTTACCAACGAACATGTTCCATCTATATTTCCAATAATAATCATTGACAGAATGCCTGTCGGTGAGTGTGGCATGGATAGTAAATATTTCAAAACTCTCTATAAAATACTGATGCAAATAGCAATGGTAAATACTAATGGAATAAATTTGTCGATCATTGTGGCATGGGTGGTAATTTTTTTGCAACTCTTGGTAAAATATCGACGGCCTGGTTCCATCTATAAGGCTGTCGGTATTGATTTAAAATATTTTAAAAAATATTTATTAATAGTAGAAAAACTAATTAACCCAAATAAAATTGTATTAAACATTAAAAATATAAAAATAATGTTAAATAACATTCATCCAAATATTTATTACAAATTTAATGTGTTTCAAAAACAAAATTAAATTAGAATAACGGCGAAGCTGGAGGAGGAGGAGGAGGAGGAGACTGGTTGTTCCTGGAGCCGGATAGCCAAAAAGGGGTTGTACATGTATCATCACCCATCCTTAATCTAATCTCCATGACCATTTGACGAAGCTGATCATAATCCATCAAGAGTCTTTCATATTGTTGTTTTAAGGCCATGAACTCCTCAGACTAGGTGCTCAATATTGATGGAGAGCTCCCAATGATTGAGACACTATGAGTTGCCTGCATGTTTTTGGTCGTAGTGTTGTAGAGCATGTAGACCCTATTTTTATCGATTCTACCAAACGATGCTCCATCCACAAATCCAGATGGGTCAAAGGATTATCCCCATATCTCTCCCTCAACTAGCGGCCTCTTGAAAATTTTAAAAAAATTATTATATTCAATTCAAGAAAATAATAACTTAAGAAATAAAACGATTGAACAAACATACCATATAGTGTTGAGCATGGTTGTCCAAGAACTATTGTACCCCTTTTTGGCGGTCTTGACTCTGCATGTGCATCTATACAAATAGCTCCATTGGGCGTAGCTCACGTTTAAGAGACATAGCCTGTAAAGGAAAAAAAAGGTTGCAAGTTAAATATATTTATAAGCAACAAAAAATTAATTAACGATATATTTCATTTAAATTAATATTACCATCCGCTTTGCATATGCACAAAATGGGACAGAGCCGCCGATGTGCGTGGTCACTAAACCATGAATTTAGGTTGGTTGTCAGCACCGGACTATTAGCTTTACACAAACCACTCAGACGTCACATGCTCAATATATTGCATCCATATATCCTCCAAGATGAATGGCAGTTTGAATTGCCGCCAAACCACCACCTCATTCCATCTTTTAAAACCATTATCTCTCATATATCTTTTTTCTTTTTCTATGTCATACCAAAAATCATGCAACCTCTTTTATAGTATCAAATTAGAATTTAGAACATAAAATTATAAAACAAGTCTAAGTACTCCATTGCTTCATCAGGGTCTTTATTTTCAAAAGTTCCATTATACATCAATTTAACCATTTGCCTATCTCTAGGTGTTAACCCTTTATAAAAATATAAAACCAATATCCATGTTTCAAAATCATGATAAGGGCAAGTATTAAGCAACTCTCGATACATATCCCAATATTGGTAAAAGTTTCTCCTGGTTTTTGAATAAAAGTGGTGATTTATCTTTTGAAAGAGTTTGTTCTGTGAGATGAAAAAAATTCTTTATTGAAAAACTTCTTTAAAAACTATAGTTGCATTTCATCCCAATCACGAATGGATCAAGTTCTCAAATTTTGAAGCCATATTTTATTTTTATTTTTTAAAGAAAAGGGAAAAAGCTTTAATCTGATGGTGTTAATGCTACAATTTGAGTCATTATACGTGTTGCAGAGCTCCTCAAATTCTTTTAAATACAAGTATGGATTTTCTAAAGCTAAGCCATGAAAAGAAGGTAAAAGTTGAATAATGTCTAGCTTAAAATAAAAATAAGATGCATTAAGAGGGAAAACTATGCATGATAGTGCACTTGTTCTTGTGTGATTCATGTGGTCTTGATTAGTACTTAAAAGTGCAATTTTATCA
>NW_011503036.1:13208-13850 GCF_000495115.2 Populus euphratica
GTCATTTTCAAGTCTAAATTATAGCAATAACAAAGAAGTTTGAATCTATACTCCAGCCCGAGCACTATTTAGTGTTTGGCCCATATCTGTTGTGAAGCTTGAGTAGTATTTAGTGTTTGGCCCATTTCTGAAGTTCTAGAAGTCCAAATGACTTGATTTTTTTACACAAGAAAGCTGAGACAATTTCCTACAACTTTCATCTTTAAGTGGCTCCAATTTGGACGTTATCAATAATGTTTTGGGCAAACAAGAGAAGATAAGGATTGTCACCATGTCAAGAGTTAGTCACCCACTCATTAATTAGTCATCAAATCAATAGTTCCTAATTTTGGCCTATAAAAGGAGGCATTTGCCATGCATTTAGGCATCTTGGTGTCCAGATCAAGATCATGTTTTTCTTTCTCTTTTTGTATTTTTTGCAAGGTTTATTCTTTGTTTTCATTAATATCAAGTTTATGCCTTTCATTTCCTTTCATTTACTTAGTTAACTTTTATCTTATTTATGTTCTTATCTTGTTTATTTATTTTTCTTTCTTTCATTATGTTTAGCTAAGTTTATTATGTCAAGGTGAAAAGGTTACACTAATGGTGTAAGAATAAGTATAGTGTAAACTCAATATGGACTTTAATGTTTGATACTAA
>NW_011503094.1:0-2678 GCF_000495115.2 Populus euphratica
CATTAGCAGAAATGGTAGATTATTACCAGTACAAATAAACATAAAATAAAACATTGCAAAGCAGAAAAAAAAAATACTTGGCTCATAACAGTGGAATCTACCTTTTCTTTTGGACCACTAGTATAGACTATAGAGTTCTATAAGATCATAATAAGATCTAGTAAGGGGCTAGAATATTCACAGAAAAAAAAAAGAAGAAATCCAGCAGAGCTACCACTAGAAGATACCAGCAGAAGAATATAACTTAATTGTTTGAACTGTAAAGAAAGAAATTGGGGTAAAAATTTAGCTTTCTTTTTGCTTTTCTAAATCCCCCGAGATAGGTGAGTTAGGATATATATTCCAGGTCTCACCCAAGTTAGGTTGGGTCACCCGGGTCAGGCTGGGTCACCTGGATTTGGCCCGGTTTTTTCCTTACACCGGTCTTTTGTGTTGCCCGAACCGGTCCAGGTCCCGGGTCAACCCCTCAGGCTGGGCCGAATTTAATAACACTAGATTGAGCCCATAACTTAATAAGCTCTTTAATATTTTTTATTTATTTATATGTTAATAACTTTTTAAAGAAAATAACAATTTTAGTTTTATTAAAACAAAATAATTTTATAGAATAATTGTTTTCCTTTCTTATTCAGTTTTTTTTCCAGAAAAATAATATGACTTTTTTGTTATGTGTTCTTTATTCAATAAAAATTAAAATTAAAATTAAAAAATCAATGAGAACAATCATCAAAACATTTTGAAGGATTGAAATAAAGAAAGAAAAAAAGACATATCTCTAATTAAAAATTAAAAAGCATAAAAAAAGAAATAAAAAAGACGAATACCTTTAATATGCATTATGTTGTTTAAAATTCTTAAAATAATGTTAAGATAATCTTGATGTAAATGTATTAAAAACTATAAAAATAATGCACAATTTGCACATCAATGTGTTAAATATCTTGCTAATGTTATTAAACTCAATTCATCTACTATAAGAGATGATGTGCACTTTGTTGGTATGATTTTAGCCACTTCAAAAAACTAAAAAGTTGATCTCAATTTTTATTAACTTAAAATACTTATTTTCAATTTTTTTTTTTCATATGAAAACACATAAAGAATACTTGAAAAACCTTAATAAACCTATATATAACTGATTAGTACTTAAAAGTGCATTTTTATCATGGTTTTATATCATCATTTTGCACTTGAAATATCAATAACTCCTTAACTAAAATATGTTTTATAATAATGTATCTAATAATATAAGATACCTATAATTTATGGTAAATATCTATTTTTAATGCAGGCCTATCACATAAATGAAAGGATTGATTGATGACTTGAAGAACTTAAATTGCAAGGATAAAGAGATGGCCAAACTTAGAAAAGAGATGTCGGTGCAATCCAAACCGGAACACTGTTCGGTAATTGGGTCATATCTGGAGCTACAGATCTCAGATTTAGGTCCAATTTATATGGATGGAAAGGTAAGACATAGGCCTACAACTTTCATATGGAGCCCAAGATCTAAAAAGGCCATTATCAAGTCCAAATTGTAGCAACAACAAAGAAGCCCGAATCTGTCTTCCAGCCCGAGCACTGTTCGGTATTTTGGCCATATCTAGAGTTCTAGAAGTCCAAATGAGCTGAAGTTTTTACACAAGAAAGCTGAGACAATTGCCTACAACTTTCATGTTTACAACTGGCTCCAATTTTGACGTTATCAATGACGTTTTGGGCAGACAAGAGAAGATAAGGATTGTCACCAAGTCAAAAGTTGGTCACCCACTTATCAATTAGTCATCAAATCAATAGTTCCCATTTTTGGCCTATAAAAGGAGGCATTTGCCATGCATTTAGGCATCTTGATTTCCAGATCAAGATCATGCTCTTCCTTTCTCTCTTTGTATTTTTTATGCTTTGTTTTCATTAATATTAAGTTTATGCCTTTCATTTCCTTTCCTTTACTTAGTTAACTTTTATGTTCTTATTTTGTTTATCTATTTTGCTTTCTTTCATTATGTCTAGCTAAGTTAATTATGTCAAGGTGAAAAGGTTACACTAATGGTGTAAGAATAAGTATAATGTAAACTTAATATGGACTTTAATGTTTGATACTAACATGTTTTATATTTGCTATCTTGTTCACTCTTTAATACTTTGCTTGTTAAATGACTAATCTTGATTTATGTTACATAACACTTGGTACAACAAATGTTTGGCACTTTCATAGCCCATAATGTATGGTATAACCGACACCTGAGCTATGAAAGGAACTTGATTTGTTGTTAACATAAGTTATAATCATGAATGCTTGACGAGATTTACAAGTATTAGCATTAATTGAATAAGATGACTAATGTAATCATGTTAACAATATATAATCTGATTGGAACCTCCTTTGTGTGTGGTTTCCAATTCAATAATAAGAGTTTATACTATACTTGTTTGATATACCATTAGTGGAACCTCTAACCTTGACATTTGTTATTATTATTGTTTAATCCTTACATTAATTTTCCATCTCCAAGTTCTCATCATCTTCTTCTTCTTCTCTTTCTTTATTATTATTATTATTATTACTACTACTACTACTACTACTACTACTACTACTACTACTACTACTACTACTACTACTACTACTACTACTACTACTACTACTACTACTACTACTACTACTACTACTACTACTA
>NW_011503094.1:2798-13269 GCF_000495115.2 Populus euphratica
CTCTTACATGAAGTAAATTTTGTGTCACCAAACTCCAGAATTATCTCAATCTCTTAACTCCAAACGTTTCAAAAGAATCCAACTACAAAAATTCAAAACCTGAATGGAAGGCAAATTACCAGAACCATCCAGCATGAATGTCTAAGGGTTTCAATTTAAAGCTTATGCCAACATTAAAATTGTCCAGCGAAGAACTTTGTTGATTTCATAGAACACCAGGCGTGCTGTGCATGGTGCGTGTTTAATAAGAAATATAACCTGTTTCCAAAGCAGGGATGCCGGGCTGATATACTAATGTTAACAGTACGTATATTATGCCGAGACTTGGCTTCTTCAGGTAGCAAGAAGAAACCCTGCACACCAAAATTTTTTATAATGTCAGAGGAAACCAAATACAAAGCTTCCTGACTACAGAAGAACTTTTTTTCAAAATCTGAAAACATTTCTACTATGGCATCAACAAAAGCAACAAAACTTTACACAGTGGAAAGACAAGTTAATGAAGAATGAAAGTGGAATTGTACCTTTTCCATGGTGTATAAAAAAGTTGGTTCAAATGCTTTATTCTTCTTCTCAAGCCAGTGCACTGAAATAGATAGCACAATTATTAAGCATATGCCACAACTACAATGGACAAAGAAAGTCATAAGCTTACATGCTTCGCAAAACTTTATAACATGTGCAACAGAATCAGTATATTTAACACCACAAAATGATACCAGTAGGCTACGTTGGCCACCACAATTAAAATAGATTTAATACAAAAAAATTGACACTATTAAACTAACACTAATTATCCTCTATGCATGTATGACAGAAACAAAACCTCTCAAAAATCTGTATTATAATCACTAGTTCAGGTTTAACAGAGAAAATACTTTAGTTTGGTAGCTTTTTGAAGCCACAGAAAACATGACATATTCAGTTCCACAGCTAAATCTTCAGGTCATGCTCTGAAATGAAATGGTCATTCAACCCGGCTATGACATTCTAAAGGGATGGATGTTAAGTTCAATATGAACATGAGAATGACTAGTTATGTCAACAAATACGAGGTCATAGAAACATCCAAAACACTCAACGAGTTATCATGGGACCAGTTATTACCAGCAAAAGAGTTAAGCCTGTCCAGGTAAAGTATTCTCAGCCACTTAGGAACATCAAGGTTTACATGTATGCCTGTAATATCCTGCACTTGAAAATTCAAATTCAGAAAAGGAACAATTGTTTCCATAATGCATATAATCAAGTTAGGATCAAGTAAGAGCTGCATTTAGCATGCCCTTATGATCTATCAGACCTTTTGAAACTTTTCAAAGTGCAAAACTACAAAAATGTATGCGTTAAGAAATATTCACAAGTTATGCCTGGTTAAAGGTAAGGTAAAATCAAGCCAAAATATATTGAGAATTAGACAATACTGGAAAGTCATATGCGTTATCAAAAGAGACTGAAGAATAAATGAAATTGGCATGAATAAGCACTGACTGACAAGGACAATAGTTAAAAGAGAGATTGAAAGGGGAAAAGGGTATTCTTGTAGCATAAAGAATAAAGCCCTGGACAAAGTTAGGAAAATGCAATTATAAAATCTTGCATTCCCTGGCTTTCACTTGAGTAGGTCCATAGAGGCACACACACAGGATACCCCAAAGAAAAAGGAAAGAGGAGTATTGCTTAGAGTGAACTAAACATTTCGATAACTCAGGATGAAATAAGTTTGGCGAGGGTCAGCCCTAATTTCCAAGTTCATATGTTCTACTAGGACAAAACCCAAAATTGAGGCTTAAGAGTTCATTAGATAGCAGAAAAAAAATGAAAAACAACTCACCCACAACTTCTGGAAACCTCGTAAGATTTGCTTAGCGAGTCTCCAAATGAAAGATAAACGCCGGTGCCACTTTTTGCCAAAATGGTTGATGGCTGCTTTAACAGTTTCCTTGGCTGATATAGGAAAGCTACTGCGTGTGTCTAGTTTATCCGTTTTAGCAGAAGCCGCAGGTGGAACATTATCAAGTACAGGCAAACTAGAGCTTTCAGTATTATCTTGTTGATGATGTTCAACATCAGTAGTTTTCCAGAACTTGAAATCCAGTTTGCCCTTACGAGCACCAGAACCAATCCAATTAAACCACATCTTTGCAGCCAAAAAGGGGTCCCCTCCATCTCCTTGATCGGCAATCGGCAATTCAACTTGGTGATCGGTTACAGCATTGACCACGTGATCATCATCAGGAACATCATCATGATCACCATCATGATCAATAAACACATTAGATTCAGACTCATTCTGTGACCACAAACCTGCACTAGTTATCTGATCAAGAAAGAACAAACAATTACCACTTATTGCTATAACCCTAAACAAACAAACAAACAAAAGATCAAAAGGTAAAAAAAGAAAATCAGTAGCAGGGTTTTCTTCTTCTTCTTTTTCTTCTTCTTCTTCCTCTTTTTTTTTTTCATATTTACCTTGATTTGAATAAGCTGGGCTTCCCGTGTTTCAACCCCAGATAGCTGACTTGAACATCCAGGCTACATATAAACAAAGAAAAAAAAAAGATTTACATGGAATCTTGAAAACCCTAAAAAGAAATGATAAAAGAACGTACCTGTTGGACATAATTGGCGTGCATAACAACAAGGATGCAAAAAAGAGTGATGGCAATGAACAGATACATATACTCAAAAGCAGCCCTGACTTTTGGGGTTAGCATCTGAGAGAACCTTTCTTGAACCCTTATGAATGTCTGCTCTGTATCCATCCCTTCTCTTTACAGTACAATACAAGATGATGATAAAGATTATTATTTTGCTGTTTTTCTCATCTCATTTCGTTTCTTCGACACGACGACGATAAGATCAACCTTTCTTCTCGCTCTTCTTTTTTATTCTCCTTCTTCAAATTTGGGGTCAATGCCTTTCAATTTAATGTAAGCTGCTGCTTTTATTAAAGCCAACTGGTATGACTACTACTAATATATACACGTCCGTTCGGTACACGTCCGTTTGGTAATACAGTTACAGATATTTTGTTAAAGTGTTTTTGTGTTAAAAACTGGAAATATATAAAAATAATATATTTTTTTATTTTTGAAAATTATTTTTAAGAGATTCAAAACAAAAATTAATTTTTAATAAAAAATATTTAATTTTTTCAAAAACATAATTTATATCATTTGTAACTAGTTATTGGCCCAATCTTGAAATAATTAAAAAAAGTAAAAACAAAAATAAAATGATTACTTTCTTTATACTTTAATAATGACAATTTTACTTAAAAAATTATTATTTAAAGAGATTTTTTTTTTAAATTTATTCTAATTTAATAATTAAAAATAACATTGATAACCTATATTTTTTAATTTCTTTTTATTCTTCGAATGAGTTTGGCTATAATATGATTGTTGTTGCTTTTTAAAATATTTTTCATTCAGAAAAATATATCAATGAAAAGTATATCAATAATATTTTTTATTTTTTAAAAATTATTTCTAAGATCTGTATATCAAAATAATTTAAAAATATCAAAAATATAATAATTCAAAACAAAAAAAAATTAATTTTTTTCAGAAATGTTTTCCAAACATACTACCAAACACCCTCGATAATCATTATTTTTTGGGTCAATGCTAAAAAAGATACGATTACTACTAATTTTCATAATCGAGTACATTTTCACGTGCTTGGAATAATTTAAAAAAAACTATTAAAAGCTTGTTGGCTATTATGATAATAATTATTTTTAAAATATTTTTATTTAGATTTATATTAAAATAATATTTTTTATTTATTAAAATTTATTTTGAACATTAATATATTAAAATAATTTAAAAATACTAAAAAATAAATTTAATGTAAAAAATAAAAATAATTTTTTTTTCAAAAGTACTTTTAAAACTAAAAAATAAATAGGCTCTAAAAATATAAATTTGTTTTACAATATTATTAAATCCAGGTAAGAAGGTAAATCTTGAAATTCCTTCACTTAGCTCTTTACATAGCGTGAGTTTTTAACCAAATCATATAAGAGCTAGCTCGAGGTGAATTAATAGATGTAATGGGTTCAAAAGAAATTTGGATGACTAGTAAAAACATATATTAACTTATAAAAAAAACAAGAAGATTTTTTTAAAAAAAGTATTATGACGATTACATATTGAATGAATCTAGTCACACGTAACTCGATTCATGAATTTAATTAGGTTTAATCAACTCGATTTATGAATTTAATTAGGTTTAATCATTTTTTAAAATAATTTTTATTTAATTATATGATAGAAATTAGATGCTCGTGAAATAAAACATTAATAATAAAATAAATGCTTGTTTGAGACTATGATAACCCTAAACTAAGCAAGAAAAAAATCATTCACGAAGTCTATTTCCCAACCAATTGAACATCGATGAATGAAATTAATTTTTTTTTAATTATTATTGACAATAAATAAAAGACCAAACTAATTCTACGATGACGATTAAACGCTTGAAACTAAGCTTTAAAAGTGATTTTAAAAAAAAAAAAAGACTCAAACCAAGTGTTGTATTGTATTTATAAGCATTATAGCAATTTAACTCAAAAAATTAGATATAAAAAAGACAATAGCAACTTTAATTAATTAAGAAATAGTCAATTCATAATAATTAAAGAAGGGTGAGTATAAAAGCCATTGTGGGGTGTTTACTATTTAAACCTATACCAATTGATTTAGGTGAATTGTTTAAATCTAGGTTAATATTCTAATTTCGCAATCTATGAATTTGAAAACCTAGGTTTAATTAAAAATTTTATTTGTGAAAAAATTAATACTAAATGATAAGATTGAAGAAAAAATACCAAATAAAAAAAATAATCAAAGTAAAAAAAGATCAAAAAAAGAAGAAGAATGAGCATCAAATATGCAAGGAGAAAATAATAAAAGGGTGAAATTGAAAAAGAAAAAAAATTAAAAAAACTATCTTAAATAAAAAAAATTTAAAAAATGAGAACTAAATATGATAGATAACAAAATTAAAAGAGGATGAAATTGAAATTTTTTTAAAAAGAAATTAATTAAAACAAAACAAATAGATATCAAAAAATTAGGGACAAAATCAAAAGAAAAAAAACTTGAAGGGCTAAAATGAAAATATAAATAGGGCACAAATTTCTATTATAAAATAATAATAAAAAAAGAATAAGGTCAAGTCATGTGCGTGACCCCAGAGAAAGGGCCTACATAAGTGTCTTTAATTTTGTCACCCCTTTTTAATGACCTAAACAAATAAAAGCGATACATCATTTATCAGTCACCACATTTTAGCCACTAGCGTGGTTGGAAAAACAGGTTTTGTTTGTTTTATCAAAAAATCTATTTTTATCTATTTTTTTTTACTTAAAACATCCAGGAAACATTTTAGGAATCTTGTTAAATTAATATATAGCCTCCACAAACATTAAAAAATCGACTTGAAACCGAAAATCTTCTAATGCTCAAATATGTTTTTTATATGTTATCAAAGTAAAAGAATACCTGTTCTTAATTACCTTCATCATATATGTCACGAGGGTGATATTGTTTGGTGACGACGAAGGCTCTCTGTCATGCCTTTTATTGTGGGGTGTTGTGTATTGGAAAAATTATGATTAATTTTTGGGAGTCGTCACCTAGTATTATTGTCATTAGAAACATATGGTTTACGAGAGTCTGAGTAATGGACTATAAGGGGAAGACGCATCACCTCAAGTACACCCTACCTAAGGTAAGCTACATTGTTGTTTGATTGTTTTTTAGGTTGAGTTTCTATGTATTGGTCTTATCTAAGGCTCAAGGCAAATCTCTCTTTTAATCGTTCTAAATTTTAAATTTTAGCATCATATTTATTTACACTTTATATCTTTAATACATGAGGGTATATTTTATCATGTAATTTTACACCCATCAATATTAAAGTCTACATCTGGATCCTAGAAAAAAAAAATAGAAGAAAGATTTTTTGATATTTTGGCCAAACCCTAATGGATGATCATAAACTAGTTATGATATCCATTTTTAGGTTTTTAAAACATGAGAAAATGCAATTTCTTAATGAAAACATGCTTAGAAAGTTTTTAGGATTTGGCCGTACGAATAAAAATAATTTTTAAAAATAAAAATTGATTTAAAAGTTTTTTTGAGATATTTTTGAAAATTTTTTAATTTGTTTTTGAAATATTTTGGAGAAAATCAAGTATTTTAATACTGGATTTGTATTTTACAGTATAAATATACAACCCAATATTATACAAAATTAGTAGAAAAATATTTAAGAAAATTACAAATTTTTTTAAAGGATTTTTGAAATTTTTTCATTTTTTTCTAAAAAATAAATATATAATATAATATAATATATTAATTAAATGTAAAAATGTGGGCCGGCCCGACCCAGATAACTGGGCCAGGCAATAAACCTAGGGAAAAGTGGTTGGGCCGATATTAGCCTAGAAAAGTTTTAGGGTCGGCTGGGTTAACACTAGCCTGACCCAAAGAGATGTTAATTATTTTACCGTTGCATGCAGAAATGAATTCTGCATGCAATGGCCTCGATGAAAAAGAAGGAGACAACACCGAGAGGAGAACAATCTAAAGTGGTGAGGGTCTGTGATCGTGTTAGGGATGTTTGGTCGGTGGCTCAAGAAGCTTAGGCTAAGGTGATAATGGTTGGTGACAAAGAAAGCGAAGAAGAAAAAGAAGACGAGAGGAGCTGCAGAGAGGAGAGAGAAAGGTTCACGGTGGCTTTCGGTGGTCGGTAGATAGCTTTATGCGGCAGAGATGGTGGTGGATAAGCTGTTGGTGGCTAGAATGGCAAAAAGAGAGGGAAAGAAAAACTACAGAAACAGAGGCAAAATGACTGATTTTTGGTTGATTTTGGACCCAATTTTCTCCTTCTCCAAGCCATCAAATTTGCCTCTATTTATAACTAATGAAAGGGGATAATCTCGTCTATACAAGGAAAAAAAACTCAACCCTTGATTTGGTTGGGAAGCATCCTAATCGATGGCTCAAAGTGTGCCTTATGAGTTGTTCAATATACAGAAAAGGCTGCCTAAGTTGGCCTCTTTAGGCCAACGCTAGTGCCATCTCATCGCCATTCAGACCGAACTATTCAGTCGGAGTTGTAAAGAAACTGCACGGGATCATTTTTGTGTACTTTTTGTTAGATTTGACTGAGCAATGAAGCCTTAAATGCATCTAAAAAGTAGTCACCCAAGTAGCATTTTTGAGCAAAATTGGGGAAGACAATGAATAGTGTCTAATGATATGTTGTCTATTTTGTTTTTTCAAAATGGTGTCGTTTGGGATTAATTAGGGATTTTTAATGATTTTCATTTCAGTCCTTCAATTTTCAATTGTTGTCAATTAAACCCCTAATTAACCCTAAATTCTTGATTTAATGTAATTAAGCCCTTGATAAACTTTAATTAGAAACCCGAAGTTACGCACTTTTTATAATATGGTCCCAATTGACCATTAAAATTTTAATTTTTTCAATTTCACCCCCAGTTTTTGTCAAATTAAGCCCCTCAATTTTGGTGCCTTTTATAGATTGATCCTTGAATGCAAAATTCTTCAATTTGGCCTATAATTGACCCCTAAAATTTAATTTTCTTGCAATTTAGCCCTTAATTTCAATCAATTAACATGATAAAAATTAAATTTGGTCTTTTAAAATTTCAATCTTCTCAATTAAGCCCAAATTAGACTCCTAAACTTATTTTTTCACCAATTAAGCCCCAAATAAAATGACCAATTTTAAAGTATAATTAAGTCCTTGCACTTAATTAAATCCTTCAATTGGACCTAAATTAATTCTTAAACATAATTAAAATTTAATTTGGCCCATGATTAAATTAAATTGGCCTATTAAAAATTTAATTATATTCGTGGACTTAATTTTTATGCAAATTCATCTAATAATCATTTAATTTGACATTTAATTTGTATTGTTTTTTAATTTTTAGGCATGATGAGGTACAATTAGGCCTTGAAGGAAAATAAGACCATATTATGCCAATCTTTATAAGTCATGATCATTTTTTAATATTATTATCTTTTAAAATTATCCCATGACTTAATTTCTCATTGTGTGTCGATCTGTATTTTATAAACATAATATTTTTTTTATTTCATTAGAGTTTATAGAGCTTAACAATTCCTTCTAATTTATAATAGTTAGGATAAATCATTCTTTCAAGAATAATTTTTTTTTTTTATCATACAATGTTCTTCATAACCATGGGTTCATTTGTTCGTTCATCTTTATGGCTTGTAAAAAGCTTTTTTTAATAGCAAGTCTCTTTATTTAGGCTTGTTAAAAGCTTTTTTTTAATAACAAGTCTTTTTATTTAAATAATTAAGGGTGGATTTTTTTGTTATACCATTATCCATTGATGTAATTGTCCATGGCATAGTGTAACAAAAATCCTTTTCTTCTGTGAAGTTGAATCGGTCATAAAAGGTTTCTATCCACCTAGCTTTTTATTGTTGTTCTTTCATTAAGACTTTTAAAAGTGGTATTCCAATTTCTATTGGTAAAACCTTTATAATATATACTAGAAGAATAAATTACATATTTTCATATATATATAAATATATATATATATATATATAAAGAGTTGTTTTTAAGAGTCAAATTAAATCCTAAAAGGACTTGAGTTACAATAACAAATCAACCTAAAACTAATCTTAATCTTCTTAATTTATTCCAAGATTATGATAACTTTAAGATATATAAAAAAATCCTTGAAATAATATGAATGATAATTAAACACATAATAACATAAACTTAAGGCAATAATTAGTAATCAATTAATGGTTTGATGATTCGGATACCCTTGGACCAACAAATTCAACTGTAGTGATTCAACAAATAAAAATAAATAAAAAATACAACACTATATATTTGTTTTATATCAACAATACATAATCTTATTAATAAAGAAGTTTGAGATGATAAATTTTAATCACCTATTCAATGATAGAACTAAATGGAGGAAATTGACTAAAAGTGATGTTTAAAATTTATGAAAAAATGAAAATATAGCCAATCAAAATTAAAATACAAGATGTTACAGAATATATAGCTTAGGTATAAAAAAAGAACCAGATGAAAAATCATGGTTCTATACTATTATAAAGTATAATAAGAATCAAGAATACAAAAAAAAAACAACTCTTTATATATATATATATATATATATATAACACATTTGAAATGTTAACCTTAAAATAATGTAAAACATTTTGTGATTGTAACTAAAACAATTTAAAACCACTAGTAAACTAGATAACCATACTAGATATAAAGCCTAAAACCTATAATAAACTAGATGAATTGTGGTAAATTAGTGAGCATGGCAAACACAAAGGCAAAAATAACTAGTAAATCAAGTATCTTTATTTCTCAACTATGTGGTCAACATTGTATATTAGATTAGAAGTAATGTTAAATTCAAGGACCTTGAGTCTAAAATTAATACCAAATCTAAATATCTTGGGTCTGGCAAATATGCTAGCTCCGCGCCTAGGTCTGACAACTATGCTTGATTCATATGTCTTTTTTTTTGAAAAACAAATATAGAAATACACTTATAATTGTTCTAAAAATATATTTATTTTGTATTTTTATCTTTATCTTTTTAACCAAATATATTTATCTTTTTTTTTATATATTTGTTTCTTCTATTATGGGACATTAACCACATGCATTCCTAAAATTCACTCAATGCTTTTTATTAATCTCAATTTTAGTGGAATTGCACATATTAAAATAGTCAACATAATAATAAGTTTTCTCTTTTTAAATTTTTGTATATACAAATAGTTATTGTTGTTACCTATTTTTGGGTTCCACATAAAAATGAGAAATCTAAAAAATAATAGGAGCAAGAAAAGGATGCTATAATGCTGAAAAATGGTCAAAAATTGGTTGAAGAGGTTCAAAAATGAAAAAAGGGTCAAATTTGACAGTATATTTTTACTGATGAGAGCCTTGTTGATAAAAAAAATTCAATTTGAGAAAAACAAGTCTAAAGTTATATGTTTATGAACTCAATTAAATTTTATCTAAGCTTTAATTGAATTTATAAAGAGTTTGATTGCAAGAAAAATAGATTTTTAAGTCAATTTAGACTTTTATTGGATGAAATTAAAGTTGATTTGGTCAAATCAGGAGCTTAATAGTTGATTACATCAAATTGAGGCTTAATTGCATAATAATTGAAGTTTGATGGTTAATTAGAGACTTGATTGAAACAATCCAAAACCAAGGATCAAACCAGAAAAGGCACTAAAATCAAGGGATTTAATTATGATTTTTTTGAGGGGCTTTGATTACAAAATTGCTTAAATATCCATGGACCAAATAAAAAATATCAGTTAAAATGGAAAAAAGGTGCCATTTCACTCAAATCTATTCATTGTCTTCTTCAAATAAAACTGTTGGCAATAAA